>NC_072000.2:55696192-55999223 GCF_028885655.2 Pongo abelii | reverse complement strand
CAACTACAATTTTTCAGCTTTACAATGGGTCTTCCGGGGTACTAAATGCATTTTTGACTTATGATATTTTCGACTTTGGGACATGATCTCATCCTAAGTCAAGGAGTATCTGTATTTCATCAGCCAAACTGAATAATCCAATAAATGACTAATTTAACTCACATTATATTTGTCCTGTAACTTTTTCTGCAAGGCTAAATTATACAGCACTTTTAATTAACATTTCTTCCCAAGGCCATTAATTTTAGTACATAGATCCCCTCAATGGATAGTTTTCCCAAAACCTTCTCTCTAAGCAGTGGCTCTGGAGTGTCCAAGAGGCTCACTCATTCAAAAGGGTTAACTCCTAAATTATAGTTCACAATGAATTAGCCAGCAAACAAATATTTTACATATCATAATTTAGGTAATTAGATTCTTCATATTTTTAAAAAGGGAAATTACTAAAAGACATCCGGAACTTAATGGAAAATTTTACCACTTGTCTTTATAGAGTCATTGGATTAAAAGAAATTTATACATTCAAAAAGGCAAACAATGACCCCCATGATTAAATACAAATCAAAACTCCAAATTACTAGAAGCAAATCAAATCAACATTCAGATATTCAAATGCAAGGGGAAGGAGAAAGGACATTATAAAAACATTATAGAGAATAAAATGTTAAATGCTGTCTGCATGGATCCTTCTAAATTTACTAAAACCAAGTAAACCTGGACTTCATTCTTCAAAGTAAAAAACATTTAAGAAACCAAAAATGTTGATGTTCAGTGTTATGCATTTATATACTCACCATCCAAATTGATCAATGGTTCTGCATTTTTAGTTGCATTGTCAGCAGTTTTTGAATTATCAGGTACTAAATCCTTGTATTTTTCAGCTATAAAAACAGGCAAAAATATAATTTGTAGAACTGCCACTCAAGGTAAAATGACTACTGCTATTTACCAAATTTAACTGAGCCAAAATGATTACAGGTTGAGTATCCCTTACTGGAAATGCCAATAATTTCCAATTTTAAATTTTTTCAGACTTTGGATTATCTGCATATATGAAATGGGATATTTTGGGGATGGGACCGAAGTCTAAACACAAAATTCATTTTTATGTTCAATGTACAACTTATACACACAGCCTGAAGGTAATTTCATATAATATTTTTAATAATTTTGTGCATGAAATAAAGTTTGTGTTAAGTGCTTATGTGTGGAAATTTCTACTTGTGTCCTCATGTCGGTGCTCAAAAAGTTTTGGATTTTGGAGCATTTAGGATTTCAGATTCTCGGATTAGGGATGCTTAACCTGTATAAGCATAAAACAATTCATTCAATCAAGCTTAATTTTTGCCATAGAAAATGTAAAAAGACAATGTAACTATCTTTTTGATTAAGCTAAAGCAATTACTAGACTATGTGACACAAATCTCTTTTCATTAACATTTCTAAAGGCAATCATTTCAAACATGTAAATTTTAGGAAGGTAAAAATCTGCTTTTACAGCTTCCTCTGAAATCTGGGGTAGAAGAATGGGAGGAGGGTTAAGTATAGGTTACGTAAGATTAAATACAAACTCATTAAAAAGTACGCTTTACCCCCATCTTCTTTTGAATGCTGTATATAAAATCCAAAAACCTTGCTTTCCCCAAAAAAATCAATACATCAAATACATCATCATATACAAACCTCAAACTTATTTCATGGAAACTTGATATTCAGAATTCCAAAGGTAGATTTTATTATTTTCATTTGAAAAATGATACTTAAAAGGAATTCAAAAATAAAAACACTTATTAATAATTCACTAAACTTGATGTTCAAAATGGCATCTTAGGCTATAGAGTTGCTTATGTGATCTGTTAATGAAACGAGGAAAAAATAAAAGCATAAAATTTAAGTCAGAGTTAAAAAGGCTTCCACTGGCCAAATCTGGAACAGTATAAACAGCAAAATACGTGATGACAGAACGGATTATAATCCATTGAGTAAAATAAAAATCCATGTATCTATACTGATTTAAACAAGTAAATTAGAGATGGGAAAACTTACAAGAGAAAGCCAACAAATAAATGTAGAAAACAATGATGAAATTAGAGAACACCTTTTGTCGATCAACATAATAAATGATTGAGGCAAGAATCATCATATGGTTGCTAAAACTAGTGGGGGAAATTTGAGGTGCAAAAACATAATTGATACGGTCTCAAAGTACCGCCCCACAAGATATATTTATTACAAAGAGGAAAAACCGTGGAGAAAAACAGTGGAGAAACTGTAACCTAGTGATCAAAGTAACATAACTAGTAATGGGACATATCGCTATCACGTATCTCCTAATATGATGCACTAAAAAGAACACATCACTTCTGTGTTACTCCTAACAGAAGTATAAACCCCAAATCTAATCATGAGGAAACATCATATAAATCCAAACTGAGGGACACTCTACAAAATAAATGTCAGGGTCATGAAGCACAAATAAAGACAGGAACTGTTCCAGATTCTAAGATACTAAGAGAGATGTAACAACTAATGCAGTGCATAATCCAGGATTGCTCTGGGTTATTTTTTTCTGTTGAGAGAAGTGGGGGTTTGGTAAAATGTGAATAAATAATAGTATATCAAAGATAACTTCCTGATTTTGATCACTGTACTGTGGTTATATAAGACAAAGTTGTTTTTAGGAAATGCACTTTAAAGTGTTTAAGAGTAAAAAGAAATCATCTATAATTTACTATCAAATGGTTTGGAAAAAAATGATGTGTGTGTCTCTGTGTAGAGAGAAGGATGAAGCAAACTGAGGTAAAATGTTACATTTGTAGACTTGAGGTATATGAAAATCTTTGTACTATTTTGTAATTTTTCCATACATCTGAAATTATATATTTAAAAAATTTCAGTTATTAATCATGTTGACAAGCTACCAAAAGGCTTCAAAAAATAGTAGAGCACAAATAATAAAAACTCATAATGGTTTCAGCAAATTTTAAAATAAGTAACTTAAAAGTCAAGGAGGCAACATATCAACCTAAAACCACAAAAGAACATCAGCGCCTCCTACCGATTAGAGACAGTATTATTTGACCAATTTTCAAGTCTGTTTTTGCAATTCTGAATTTTAATAAACAAAACTTGTTTTCGAGCTTAGACTTTTAATATACTGTTGATACCATTCATCTTCAAGTATATGTTGACTTCCTTTCTCAATATTGAAAAATTTACATTTCACACACAAGCTTCTTTTATTCACTAAAAGAACATGCTATTACTGAGAAATACATGTACTTAACAGTCAACTGTAGGTATACATGACCATATGCATCTACCATTGAAGGTTAACGGGTTATAAAAATGGAACAAATAGAATAAAACAAATAAATTGAGATGTAAGAATTTGGGAATAACTGAGAAACACTTTTGATAAGCTACAAATTGGCTCATATACAGTTCCTACCAATCCAGAGCAGGGTAGATAAAAAGACCTTGTTAAAGGCCCTAAAATCAATACTACACTAAAGCCACAAGGCTTATGAATACATGTATTTTCTAAAGAAAGAAAAGTTGTTTTTTTTTAAAACTAAATGGAAAAGTAAATGAAGTCTCAAATTGAGCTTTCCTTTAGATTTTTGCCATAAGGCTTCTGAAATTTAAGTCTGAGGCATCAGCAAAAAATTGGCTGATGCTCCAAATCAGTGTATGTAAACACTCACATATACTGCATTCGCCACACAATTACTGAAATTGATAAGCACCTGTTGTGTGCAAGAAACTATGTCAGGTACTGTGACAGACACAATATTGACCTCTACCCCCCAAGATGTCCATGTCCCGATCCCTGGAACCTGTGTATGTGTTACCTTACATGGCAAGATTTGCAAATATGATAAAACTAAGGATCTTGAGATAGGGGATTATCCTGGATTATCCAGGTGGGCTCAGAAGGATCAGAGCCAGAGACAAAGTTATGACAATGGAAGCAGAATCAGATACAGACTGGAAAATGCTATGCTGCTAGACTTGAAGAAGGAAGAAGGGGCCAGAGTCAAGGAATTCAGGCAGCCTCTAGAAGTTAAAAAAGCAAAGAAACAGATTCCCCCCAAGAGCCTCCAAAAGGAACCTGCCTTGCTGACAACTTGACATGAACCCAGTGAAACTAATGTTGGCCTTCTCATTCTAAAATAATAAATTGTGTTTTCAGTCACTGAGTTTGTAGTAATTTGTTACAGCATCAATTGGAAGCTAAGAGAGGTACCATGTAGGAATCAAAGCTGAATATCAGCTTACACTTTACTGGGACGAATAAGACATAGAAGCAAAATGGAAAGTGGTTAATGACTTAAAAGGTATAGAGTTAAAAGCTATGGAAGTTCAGAGGGAAATTATACTGCTGCTAAGACATAAGACAGCATATGAGATGGATCTTAAAAATATGGGTAGGATTTAGATGTGTAGATAGAATGAAATGGTATATTAGCCAAGGGAAAAGTGTGAACAAAGAAACAGGGGGAAATGGGATATAAACAGGAAACAGTATTATTCTAATTCAGCTGGGATGTCAAGATGTGAATACAGGTTGGATATCAGTCGTCATTAACTACCATGCTAAGGAGCTTAAAATTCTTTTTATAGAAAATGGGAAATTAGTGTTTATGAATACGTAAGTTTATTAATATGAATATGTAACTGGAACTGTTCTTTGGAAACAAGGAGTAAGTGGTATCCTAAAATAGATTTACGTTTCAGAAAGTTAGCTTGGTTGGCCATGCAGTTAAGAACAGAAGGTGACACTAATGGGAGATATTACAATACTCCTGGCAGAAAGTGACAAGAGCCTGAATTAGGATTATGCCAACGGGAATGAAGATACAACAAACACGAGAAAAAGTCAGTGTAGGTGGGATGAAGGGAAAGGGATAAGCCAAGATATAAAAAGGCTTCCAAAGTAAATAATTAAGAGGACTGTAACTAACTGAAAAACACAAAATGCAGGGGATGCAGATAAGATACTCAAATCTTGCATTTAGATGTTGGCAGGCCTTTCAAAATGAAATGGTCTAATAAGAGAAAACACAAGTTTAAAGAAAAATTGTTTTTACTATAGGTACTAATATTCAGAAGCTTCCAACCATAGAAGTATCTGTGCTAAGACAGTAAACATAAGTAACATATTCTGGCCTATAGAGTATTAATGTATATTGGCATTAGACATGTTTCAGTCTTTTGAGAAATTACCTGCTGCAACAACACTTCAAAGTCCCATCAATTCTGGGACACTAACAACAATTTAATTTGAAAGGCTAAGGTGCAGACCATATTATCAAAGTAGTGTTACTCTGTGAGAAGACAGTCAATTAGCCTTCTCCAGAGGGCACCATTTCGAAATTCTAAAAGAAATATATAAACACCAATGAAAGACAATAAAAGTGCTTGTAACTTGTGATAAGAATGAACCAAAGGTAAAATAGTATTAGACAAAACAAACTGCAAAGCTCCCTACATTTTCACACTCGCTTTCCCATCTTTCCTCTCTCTTTAAAATACACATTCCCCACAAAACGTACCATTATCTCCATATTCCAGTCTAACAGCTAAACCAAGAAGCCAGTCAATAGCTTCTTGTCGATCTTGAATCTTGAAAGGACAGTTAACATCTCTGAGATACTGTGAGGGGGAAGAAAAAAAACCCACCAGTTTCATTATTACCATAAAGTCACAGAAAAAAGAATGGGAGAGTTGAAAGAGACCTTAGTTTGGATCTCTAACAATTTTTTAATAACATTACTACACTTTTGATGCAATTATATAACCCAACAGAAGGGAACATTTAAGTGTATCATCTTAAGAAAAAAAATAGAATACGACAAACTTCCTCATTTTATAGATAAGAAAGCTGAGGCCTAGAGATTGACACTTGCCAAGGGTTACACAACTTACACCTGGGACTAGAATCTAAGCTTTCTGATTCCTAGTCTCAATATACATAGGGCAATTAACTAAAAAGGATAACTTTTAAAAGGATATACAATAAATCATTATCTAAACCTTAACTTTCATATTATGGAAATGCCACTGAAAAGAGTAGCCATGTAACATACATGTAGGGTGTAACCAAGTAATTTAAATAAATGTCAGAACCTGTATATTCAAATAAATGTTGCATATAATACTATTATATGCATATAATAGTATTATATGCAACATTAATTATATGTAATATAACATTATAATAAAATCAACTTGAAGGATAATAACTGTTTAGGTTCTGATATGTTGAAATTATTCTGTCATTCCAGGTGTTTCACATCAGAAATATGTGTGTGTATATGTATGTATATATATACACACACATACATACATTTTTTTTTTTTTTTTGAGACAGAGTCTTGTTCTGTTGCCCAGGCTGCAGTGCAATAGCACAATCTTGGCTCACTGCAACCTCCGCCTCCCGGGTTCAAATGATTCTCCTGGCTCAGCCCCCTGGGCAGCTGAGATTACACACATGCGCCAACACACCTGGCTAATTTTGTGTTTTTAGTAGAGACGGAGTTTCACCACGTTGGCCTGGCTGGTCTCGAACACCTGACCTCAGGTGATCCACCCATCTTGGCTTCCCAAAGTGCTAGGATTATAGGCATGAGCCACCGTGCCCAGGCTAGAAAATTTTTTATATTCTCCAAATACCTTTCTACATGTAGAATTCTGTATTGTCTTGTACACATGAGTAGGCCATAAAATGTAATATAAACAAACATAAAATCCTAAAAATATATTTCAAAGTTTTAGGAAGCCCACTGAAAATTTTAAAAATATTTTCTAAGAGCAAAGGAAAAGAATACAGTAGTATTAATAGTAGTAGTATAGAGGCATTGGCAGTAATAAGCTTATCACACTTGCTACGCGCCAGGGACTTCTGTGAACAGTTACTCATTAAAAACAAAGCCACACTTATGAGATAGGTACCATTGTTACCCTCACTTATTGATGAGAAAATTGAGACACGGAAAGGTTAATAACACTGATGTAATTTATACAATCCCTAATTTATAAAATCACTGATTCTACGGAGAAAGTACCTAATCACACTGCTCTAGCAAATGGAAAACTTAGCCTTTTTCAAGAAAAATATCTCACTCATCAAATATAACTGATGAAAATGTTTAATGTAAGAAATGACACTAAAAGGATTTTTATTCTAATCTGAGAATTCTTTTTTATGCAAAAGTGTTACTAAAACTAAATCAATGGGAAAATGATTCAAGGCACAAAAATATGATATACCAGAGATCATTTAAGGACTATTTCTGTAGCATACAACAAGGGATATCCGTTTACATTAAATATAAGCATAAACACAACAGTCTTATAAGCATCTCAATAATGTCTTTTTTTGAGACAAGGTGTCACTCTGTCACTCAGGCTGCAGAACCTCAGCCTCCCAATTAGCTGACACCACAGACACATGCCAGCACACCCAGATAACTTTCTATTTTCTTGTAGAGACAGGGTTTCATCATGTTGCTCAGGCTGGTGTCAGAACTCCTTGGCTCAAATGATCTGCCACCTCAGCCTCCCAAAGTGCTCGCATTATAGGTGTTAGCCATCACACCTGGCCAATGTCTTCTTTTAATATAAGAAATAGCACTGTGTTTAACAAAAATTCTGATTTGGGCCATAAAGGGAAAGCGAAATATTTACATCATTATTCATTTAAGAAACTTCATGTTTCTAGAGAAAACTATTTCTACCTAATACTGAAAGCTTGGTAGGAACACATAAAATAATTTGCTCTAAAAGCAAAAAACGCATCTAAGAAAAAAGCAAAATCCCTGAAATCCAGCTTTCCTAACACTGATCATTATCCTTTTTTTCTTAAAAGAAAGTAATTTTAAGCTCATCTTCATATGATTTTTCAGACAAACTCTCTGTATTTTTACTTTACTTCCTAATTCATTACCTTTTCAAAGAACTTGGGCCAGTCACTGCTGTGGATGTTTCTTAAATTCCCTCTGTCTTCAATCTTGTAGTGTCTGATTTTCTGGTCTTCAAGCCAAACGATGAAGTTTCTAAATTCTGTTTCATCTGCAATAAAAAATATCACATAAATAACTAGAAGCACTACATAAAATACCTCCTTCTCAGGTATATGTTCAGATGTATGTTCTTGTGGAATTTTCTTAGCCTCAAAATACTAAATTAATTGAACCAAAAGAGGGAGTTGAAAGTACAGATTCTGGAGTTGAAAGTACAGATTAACAATGATCTGTTCAAATCCTGGGTCCAGATACTTACTGGTTGTGTGAACTTGGGATAATCACCCACATTTTCTGTGCCTCAGATTCTTCAGCTACAAAATGAGGGTGCTAACAGAACTTACCTCATAGAGTTATGAAAGATTAAAAGAAGTTGTTTTATTTAAGAAGTTTCTTAAATAAAATAAATACGGATAAAAACAGTGCCTGGCACATAGTTTTGCTATTTAAGTGTTACATATTAATATTCCAGTTCCTTTGCGGACAGAAAGGGGAAGGAGAGCAAGGTTAAATTTACAGCAAAGTAATAAAGTAAAATATATAACAAAATAATAAGTAAAAGAAATTAAATGACAAAAAAGACACTGTGACAACTGTTGTCATGTAATGTTAACTGCACATTAAGTGCCTGTTTTGTTTAATCCTCCCCATACCTCTTTTGAGGTAGGTAATATCCCATTGTACAGATAAGAACATTGAGAATCAAAGATTCCAATCCAGAACAAGGCTCTATTGTCCCTGATACTTTTTTGTTAAAGTAGAAAAACAATAGATTATAATTTGATATGCTTCTACAGGCGATCAACAAAACACTGTCAAACTGCTTAGAAATTATTTTCAATTTGTGAGTCAAATTCAAGCTTCCATTATAAGGTCTTGAGAATTACACAATGGTCTGAGTATCACAAGTTATACTTGATCACTTTCAAACTTACCAGTCTATCACAGGCCAGAACTACACAAAGGAAACGAGTAGTGGTGGGTAGTAGTTTAGTTTCAGTGAGTAGCAACGTTATTACTTTTTAAAATTCTAATGCTGTAAAATCCCAAATATCTTTGTATTCACAATTCAACCTTCCCACTCATCTGCTATTAACTTTTTTGCAAGACCACACAACACAACTAGCCCGTTACTACACGCGCTTACCCTCCCACTGTGATCGGTCCTGATTTCACTGTGTACTGTCTCAAACTGCTCAGTGGGTTCTGATTGCTTCCACCCCTCGACTCTTTAGCTCCTGGCAGGCAGCGAACTAGTCTTCAAGTTACTCAGCACCTTCCTCAGAATCCAGCACCGCGCTGGCCCATAATTAGCAGGTGCTCAAGGTATCGCCTAATTACCCAGGGAACCATGGAGTTGAATAGTGAGAAAGACGAATGCTCTCCCTTTTATGTACAGAGAAGGTAGTTACGTGGTGCTTGGAGTTAAGCAAGTGCAGAAAGTAACATGCCGAGACGGGAGTAGGTGAGAGGGCTTTGAAGGCGGGAAGGGGCGGCGAAGAGCCGAGGTACGTGGCGACCCAGAGGAGAGGGGCCCGGAGGCTGCCGGCGGAAACCAGGCCGCCGAGGGTCCCGACGGGGAGGTGGGGTGCGGGCACTGAGGCTGGGACCTCCGCCCAGGTCAGGGACATGCGGCCGGCCCAAGGCCGCCGCCTCACCTTTGCAGTTGAAGCCGGCGGGGTTGTGGTAGTCGAGAGCCGTCAACTTGCGTCGGAACATGGTCCCCGCTTCTCGCTCTGGTCTCCCGGGCCTCGGCCGGGAGAGAAGCGAGGTGGAGCGGGAGGCGCAGGCACCGGCGACGCGGCGAGAGGGCGGGCTAGCGCTGGGACGCTCCGAAATGACGGCGGCCTTCGCCAATCGTGGCTTAAAAGCGGTGGCCGCCGGCAAATGCCCACCAATCGCGGCTCCGGCTGGGGAGGCGGGGCCACGTCGGCGCACGTCGACGCTCAAATAAACTTTATTGTCAGCTTCCTGGTTGTACAATAGGCAAAAAACCACTGGGAAGCCACTTTCCTTTCTTTCCTGCTATAGCATGCAGAGAATAGTGTATGTAGGCTTTTGGTATTCGCTGTACCTCCCGTTGGATTACAGAATTACTGTTTAGTGTTTTGAGTGCATTCATTCATTTTATTACTCCTCCTACATAACAGGTGCTCTTCTAACACTAGTAATACAAAGACTACAAAGCAAGGTCCCTATAGTAAGATGCTTTCAGACTAGTAGGGAGTGATCCACAGGTAAACATACAATTGTTAATACGATGCGATCGTTCCAGATATCCTCAGCCAGAGTGAAATCTGAAGCCGAGATCGTCCCTCACTCCCCCTAACCCTCGGTCACAGCATCCAGTATACTGGTCACCAATTTCTGCCATTCTGTCCTCCTAACTCTCAAATCCCTCACCTCCTTTCGGACCCCACTGATACAGCCACAGATCAGACCCTCATCACTTTTGCTTACTCTAATTATCTGATTGATTTCTTAGGGCCAGTCCTGCCTTCTCCAAACCATTCCTCCACACAGTGATGACAGAGATTTTTCTAAAGCAAAAACCTGTCCATAACTTTCTCTGCTTATGTTTTAGTGGTTCCTGGTTACCCCCCTAGAAATAATCAAAACTCTTTATTGTATTTAAGATCTTTCCTGACCCAGTCTCTACTTGCTTTTCAGACAGTGGAGAGAGAGCAGTGAACAAGACAGACCAGGCCCCTACTTTCATGGAGTTTAAAAGGCTAATGAGGGAAACAATAAACAGATAAGTATAAACTAAGGCTTGAAGATGGTGAGGCATTCACCTTGCAGTCAAAAGGGTAACCTAGTTTGAGGGAAGAGGATATATAAAGGCAAGAAATGAGCAACAGCATGGCCCAGAGGGACTAGAGCTTATAGGGGCTGGAGGGTGAGAGGGAATGACAGCTGATAAGACTATAGACAAAGGCAGGGGTCTGATTAGGAAAAGCCTCTCATGGCAAGCTAAGGGAAGCTATTGAAATTCTTGGGGGTAAGCCAACTATGTATGTTTCATTTCATTTCATTAATTAAGATTTTAATTAAACACTTAGGATCTGAGGAGCATACAAATGAGTAAACTACAGTCTCTATTTTCAGGAAGCTTAAGTATAACGACAAATATAGATGTGTAAATAAATACTTATAATCTGGAGTTAGAAAGAGTAAGTGAATTACAAGAAGTATAAAATGTACTACAAAGAAGTACAGGCCAGGTGCAGAGGCTCATGCCTGTAGTCCCAGCACTTTGGGAGGCTGAGGTGGGAGGATAGTTCAAGCCCAGGAGTTTGAGACCAGCCTAGGCAACATAGTGAGACTTTGTCTCTACTAAAACTAAAAAAAAAAAAAAAGAAAAGAAAAGAAAAGAAAAATTAGCCTGGCATGCTGGTGCGTGCCTGTGGACCCAGCTACTCAGGAGGCTGAGGTGGGAGGATCACTTGAGCCTGCAAGGTTGAGGCTGCAGTGAGCCATGATCGCACCAACCTGGGCAACATGTAGGACCCCATCTCAAAAATGGTAGTAACAAAAAGAAGTACAGAGGCTAGAATACAGCTTTAGTTTTAAGGGGGCACTGTAAGATAATCTGTATTGTTCAATTAAGGTGCTTATAGAGTGAATCAAGAAAACCAGTTCAAGAGTGTCTCATTTCCAACAAAATTTGATCAAAGATGTGGCTATAATCTCATATTGTAGTGCATGCTAGTTGTATAATTAATGAAATACTAACCAAAAAATGAAAAAATGAACCAATCATGGAAGGGAAAATAATAAGTACTTACATACAAATAATAAATTAAAAAGGGGGAAAATACAATTGCAGACCATGAATTTCTTTAAAAAAAATAAGGAAAAACATCTCTTACCATTTGTTTTCTGAAATTGACCTTTCAAGGCAAAAAATGAAGTTGTTTGCTTCTGGCCTAGTCTTTCCACTTCAGGGTCCCCATTGTCAGCAACTTAAGACTGTCCCTGGTCATTAGCCCTGGCCACCACCAGGAGTGGGGAGGTTGGATGAAGAGTCAGATGATGCAGAATGCTAAAGGGACTCATCAGGGGATACCTGAGCAGGGGATAAAGCAAACTTTGGAAAAGAAGTATAAAATAAATATTAATCCATTTTTCATATTAAAACCCAGTTATCTTTTTTTTCTCTGAATTTGAAGGAGTTCTTTGACCTATTCTGAATGGAGTGTCCAACAGTAAGTGAATCTTACATAATTCCATTTCTGAAGACCAAGCCCTCTGTATACTTCAAGAAAAGGAAACCAACTTTTTTGTGTGTGTGTTTTCATAAGTACCCAGTGTTTAGCTCCCACTTATAAGTGAGAACCTGTGGTATTTGGTTGTCTGTTCCTGTGTTAATTTGCTTAGGATAATGGCCTCCAGCTGCATCCATATTGCTGCAAATTTGGACATAATATTTGTTCTTTTTATGGCTACATAGTATTCCATGGGGTATATGTACCATATTTTCTTTATCCAGTCAGCCTCTGATGGGCATCTAGGTTGATTCCGTGTCTTTGCTATTGTGAACAGTGCTGCGATGAACATGAGAATGCATGTGTCTTTTTGGTAGAAGGATCTGGAAATCAGCTTTTATTATCAAATGACCTGAACGCCAATCTAATGGTTGATCATAGATTTGACAGGCTATTATTTCATCTGTTAAATTGTTCAGTAAAGTGTTTAGAGTGTCAATTACATGCCAGGCAATCTTGTAGGCATTTTGGAGGCATCTGAGAACTTAAACACAACAATCCCTGACCTCAGGGAGCTTATCATTGGGCAAGGGAAGACAAACAGTACAATAATAAATAAATACATTATTTACTATTCAGAAGGTTCTAAGTACTATAGGAAAATTATAACAAGGTAAGGGGGGTAAGAAATAAGGGTGGGGATAAAATGGGTGTTGCAGTTTTAGACAAGATGGTCAGGTTGGACCTCATTGAGACAGTGAAGTGTAAGGAAAGCCTAGAAGGAGGTAAGGAAGTTAGCCACACAAATATCTGGGGAAAGAGATTTCTAGATGGAGTACTCAAAAAAAAAAAGCAAGATAAGAATGGTTTTTATATTTTTGAATGGTTGAAAAATCAAAAGAAGAATAATATTTTATGACATGTGAAAGCTATATAAAATTCAAATTTCAGTGTACATAAATAAAGTTGTATTGGAACACAGCCATGCCCATTTGCTAACTGGCTGCTTTGGTGCTACAAGGGCAGAGTTGAATAAATGCAACATAGACCACATGACTCACAAAACCTAAAATATTTGCAAGGGCATATATGGTTGCAGAAATGTAGAGGTGGCCATTTCATTGGTATTGCCAGGGCAACACATTATCAAGAAAGGCAACCAGTCAGAGGTACAAGTTGCTCTTTGAAGGACAGTTTCACAACTTGTAACAACTTTTAAAGTCTTAGGAGTTTTACTAGAAGCCTTTGTTCAAATTAGTCTTCCGAAAACAGTGAACAGAACAAGTTGGTAATAACTAGGAATATCCACAAAAGTCTCTACAGTGCACAGAAAAACAAGTTTTATATTCTAATGAATGTTATCAATTGAACACCCCATGAAATCAGAATTTTTGGAACAAGTTGTATAATGCAGAAAGGTCTCTCTCTCTGGGGGAGCCTCCCGATGAGAGAACATCTCCTTTATCTGTTTCTGAGACTCTTTATGTTAAATATGAAAACTTGCTTCTTTTTAAGGTCAGGCTCTGGAATTTCATGATTTAGCATTAAAAGCAAAATGGCAGGGCAGCAGAACTCAATTTTACTGGTAGAAAAGGAATAGAAATGAATGGGAACTTATGTAGTCATACAAACAGCATAAAGCATTCACCTTCCACATCTAATACTGCAGAGGAAACACTTGCTGAACAATGAAAACAACACAGAGGACAATACAGCCAAGAAGCACAGACAGGCCATTCCCAAAAATGTCTGGTAGGGAGCTAGATGCAACTTTTCTGAGATGTGATCCAATAAATTCTATTTTATACTTGAGCCAGATTTGGTTGGGGTTTTATAACTTACAACTGAATAGTTCTAACATGAGGACAGATCCCAGAGAGAAAGGAAAGAAAGATCCACGGACTTGGTGGGACTTAACATAGGATGGGAAGGAGGTGGATGGCTTACAGGAGGTTTCTAGAAGGTCACCTATCAGAGATGTGATAAGCAGTGAATTCTTGCACAGAAACAGGAGCACCAGTAGAAGGGAACCAGTCTGGGGAAGCTGAAGAATTAAGTTCTGCACCTGTTGAATTCGAAGTCCTGTAGATGTAGCCCATAATCACTGCTGAAATATCAGGAATGAATGTGAGTGAGTGGATGAGATGTCCACTGAGGAGCCATCAGCATAAAGCTGTAGTTGGAAACTGTTACAGTAAGCTCCCTGAGGAGACGGGGAAAGAAAAGAGGACTGAAGACTTCATCCTAGGAAAACCCAGTATTCATATTTAAGGAGTAGGAGGAAGAGTCATGGAATATGGGAAAAGTGGTTGGAAGGACTAAGAGAACAAGGAATATACAGCGTCCTAAAACGTGGAGAGGAAAGGGTTTAAGGAGGCAGGGTTGGGGGCAGAGTAACAGGGATCAACATTTGGGTGATAGGATTATGTGGATTCTTCCCCCAAAAGTTACAGAAAACCCACCTCTGAATGCTTGAAAGCAGGTAATGAATAAGGCAGAGGTTATGGTGTCATATGATATTGACAGGCATACAGTCAAATTTAGATCACCTACTTTACAGATCTCCCATGCATATTCCTGTTCTCTCTTCCCTTTCCCTAGTACCTCAGTGACCCCTGCCAGGCAGAGTTGCTAACTGAGATGCCTGCAAAGGCCTGATGTTTCCCTTTGTTTCAAATTCTTGAGAACTAGTCTTTCTCCAAGATGCTAGGAATTAGGGGCTGCTACTGCAGGGACCTTAGAGGGCTGGGAAGTCTCGTTCCTCAGAAATTCTTTGACCAACTTGTAGAAGGTATTGTCTTGACAGCTGAGTGCCAAACAGCAGGCTTTACTTTAGGTTCAGACTTGCCAGGGTTCCAAAACCACAGCACTGAGTTCAGCCTGCCAGCTGAAGAGGGGGCGGGGGATGGTGAACTCCTACAGATTTGCCCTGATCCTGCCATGGCTCTCAGACCTGTGAACATTTTAAGTAAAAGTCTCTTTTGATGGAGAATACAAGATATTCTATCTTCTACTTCAAAGTCTGACACAATTATTGTGTGTTCATGACGTACGTATTAGGCCACTCGCACATTGCTATAAAAATAGTTGAGATTGGGTAATTTATAAAAAAAGAAGATTTAATTAGCTCACGGTTCTGCATGTACAGGAAGCATGGTGCTGGCATCTGCTAGGCTTCTGGAGAGGCCTCAGGAAACTTACAATAATGGCAGAAGGGGAAGTGAGAGCAGGCGTGTCACATGGCCAGAACAGGAGCAAGAAAGAGAGAGAGTGGGGAGGTGCCACACACTTTTAAATGACCTGATCTCGTAAGAACTCACTCCACTATCATGAGGACGGTACCAGGGGGATGGTGCTAAAGCATCCAGGAGAAATTTGCCCTCATGATTCAGTGGCTTCCTATCAGACCCCACTTCCAACATTGAGGATTACACTTCAATGTGAAACTTGGGTGGGGACAACATCCAAACTATATCAACATCTAAAGGCCTAGGTAGCTCACAGTGAGTCAGTTAAGGAGGATGTCAGACCTGGGTAAAGAGCGAGGGTGGAGAACATTCATTCATTCATTCAGCATGTGCTATGTACCATGGTGGACACTCAGGATATAATGATGAAGACAGACATGATCCTCCCCTTCATGGAGGTTACAGCCCAACAGGGAGGCAGGAAACAGCAAGGCAAAGGAGATGGAGGTCAACAGAAAGGGACCTACGTTAGATAGGGTGGTCAGAGGAGGCCTCATGGAGGAGGTGACATCTAAGCCAGTTATCAAATATGAGCTATTACTGGATTTCCCAATGGGGGAAAGGGCACAGCATGAACAAAAGCATGAGCAAAAAGGCCCCTTGTCAGCAAGGGTTTGCTTCTGTGAAACTGAAGGAAGATCAGAGCGGTAGGAGGGTGGTGAGCCAGGGGTTGGGTGTACTGGTGTTAAGTGAGGAGGAAGGCTATGATGTGGAGTATGGACTTTATTCCATGTGCCTCAGAAAGCCACTGAAGGTTTTAAACAGGAGTGACAAGCTGTGGCTTGGGTTGTAAGATCCTTCTGGCTACTGTGTGGAGAATACAATGGAGCTGGTGGAGAGTGAGAAGCTGGGAGACCAGTTTAGGAAGCCATTGCAGTGGTGAGGTGAGTGGGAACGGTGAATGTCAGAAGCTGTTGCATTGTCTGGTGTAGCATAATGGATGGGGGGGATTATCCTTTTCAAATTACACTTTACTCTCTTTTCAGCCATTATTTGTGGGTGACTGAGACTCATCCACATGAACTATTCACCTTCGTATCTCCTGTTTACAACTCAGCATTGCTGGAAGAGCTGAACAGCCACTTGGATCATTTTTCAATTATAGAAAAATAAATTCTAAGCCTGAGAGAAAGAGTGCATGAGAAAGAAAGGGAGGAATATAGCTGCTAGCAGACAAGACGTATACTTCCCAGCTCCACCACTGTGACTCTTTTAATTCAAAGAGATTTTTCGATTTTCCAGTGAGATTCTGGCCTCAATTCTTGTCCTAGGCTCAGAAAAAGCACAATAGTTTCTTTATACATCTTTTCTTTTAAAAAGCTCCCTGGAAAATATTGTAAATATGCTACTATATTGAGGTTTGATAATAAAGGGAAAAATTTTGCTCTTTATACCCATTTCTAGTTGTACACCTTGTTTCTCTTTATTTCTCATGTTTGCTGGGTCATTCCTACTTTAGCGTTGGCGAGTAAGAGCAGCAGCCTCCTGGGAATTTAGTGCTCGGTATCTAATATTCAGTGCTGGGTGTGGGTGTTAGCAAATGCTAGGGAAAAGAAATCTCTGTCATCCTTCCCTTTCCAGCTGTAATCATGTAGAGTTTCCCTAGTGGCATTGGTGGAACCTGAGACCTGACCTCATTGGTCCCACTAATGACTAGGTAGGAATAAATAATTTAGATTGTTAATGAGGGTTTGAGCTATTTCCCCAATGAGCCCAACTTTCTGGCAGCCTCAGACTTTAGAGCTCAGTGGAGTATGTTTCTAAAGTTGCTGCCATTTTCACACCCTTTCCTCACAGTTGGGAAATAGTTGGAATTTGGTTTTTAAAAAAAGTATGGATCTCCTGGAGATGGGCAGTCTTTGATAGCACCCTGGGAAGTAAAGTCTGTCCTAGACTGTTCATTCATTCCAGGCATTGCTAAAGGAAGCGATACAAAACAGACCACACTTGTGAACCTAATTTCTGATTTGAACTTCTTTTCCACACAATTTATAAGTTAAATCACTGTCAATCTGTGATGAATCCATTACGATCTCCTTTTTCAGGAGTTGCGCCTAATTAGGGGGTACTTCTGACATGCCAAGGAATGAGTGGTAGTTAGCAGATCACTTCCATGTCCTTGTAGACCCACACTGGCGTCCCCTGGGCCATTCTCATCTCTATCCACTTTTTGGTTCTTGGTGCACAGGTTTATAGGTTCTCTGTGTCAGGGCTGTACTGCTCTTAGTCATACAGGAAAGTCCCACTGCTCCCACACCATCCAAGTGACAAGAGCTCCATGGCCTCAGGAGCCCGGGGGACACTGATCCTCTGCCACAGTGTGGCCTGTGAAGCTGGGCAGCTCAGCCTCATCTGCTTACATAAAGGATGGCAAACATGGACCTACCTGTCTGCACTGCAGCATTGGAGACCATGTTTTCAACACATGAACTTCTGGAGGATGTTCAAACCATAGCAACTCCTTTTGGGGATCTCATAGACCAATGGTTCTCAATGCTGGTCCCTGGATTGGCAGCAACAGCATCACCTGAAACTTGTTAGAACTGCACATTCTCCAGCCCCAGCCCAGGCTTACTGAATCTGAAGGCCTAGGGTTGGGCCAGCAATCTGTGTTTTAACAAGCCCTACAGGTGACTCTGATGTGCTCAAGATTGAGAACAGCTGTCTCAGAGAACGTTGTGTGTTTCCTTGTGCTGACTTCTTCTACACATGAATTCCTAACTTGAGCCCATTCCTGGGCCACTGCTCTGCCCTTCCTCCCTTCAGGACCATTCATTTGTTTCTGCTCAACCCCTGAGACCTTAGCAACAACCCAGGCACACCCCTGCTTCTCCTGCAGCCTGCACAGCAGGATCCCCCGAGAGGCAGCCTTCATTTGGAACAATTTTTTCCCACTCCTGTTTCCCAACCTTTCGGGCATTGAGTTGACTAAATTCGGAGTAAGAAATAGGCCAAATCCTCTGTTCCACAAAAACTAATTACCTTCGCTGTCCTCCTCGGTCCTACCCTGTGAAGTGGGGGAGTTCTTTTCCTTCCTTTCCCAAGCACATTCCTCTGTGTTGTCCATGGCCCTCTCCACTGGGCAGGTGGCCCCGAGATGTTGGGACAGGCTCACGTCCCAAGTTAGGTTTCTGGCTCCTCTGACAATCTCTGGCCCTGGAGAGAGAAGCATAGGAACATTGAAGCTGGCCGGCTTTCATCAACCACTAATGCTGCAGCATAAGCATCACAGTTTTCCCTAGGGGGTGTGTATCTCTACTCTTGATTTATGCTCTTTTCTTTGGTGATTTTAGCTTTTCCAGGGATTTTCCATGCCTTCTCTTTCTCCCTGCCTAAACATAAGCGTAAACCCACTTGTTCAATCCCCACCTCTCAGAGAAGCTCCAATTTTGCATTTCTTGGGTAGCCCCATTCTCTGTACCCCATAGCCAACATGGCCAAAACTCAGCATTTCACACTCCACAATAAACCCCCTTGTTCTCTTGCATTTCCCTTGATCCTTTCCCAGCCTAGTGAGTTCCCATCACCCTTTGAATCTCAGTTTTGACATCAACCACGTGCAGGTTTCCCTGACTTTTCCCCACATACAACCAAGCCTGGGCACTGTCCACTGTGCACCTTCAGTAGCTTTTTAATGTGGGCCTCTGCAGAGCTCCTCCCCAGCTGGGGCAGGATCCCAAGGGTCTGTCTCTCATTCACCTTTGCACCTTCCAGCCTAACACAGATGCTCATGTCAAACCAGTATCGTAGCAGCCTAGAAAGATCATCCCTTTTCCTAGTGGGCTACCTTATAGCTGCAGAGCTGCCATGTCCAAACACACTGAAAGAGGTATAAACACACTTCCAGTCACCCCTAAGAAGGCTGGAAGCCCAGAGCAGGCCCAACATTTTGTACTAAGTCACCAGGGCAATGGCTACGCTCACATCCTATTCACAATTGGCTTCCTAGATGACATTCACCATCTCATGAGGCTGAGAACCCTAACCAGCTATTTACTATTTCATCACATTGAGGACCGTAACTTTACTAGTCCAGAGACTCTTGCCCTGGAAGAGCCAAGTTGCAAATCTTTATGCTTCATGGGAGAACTTTCTGGAAAGTCTCAAAGCCATCAACAGACAGTTTACATTCCTAGATTCACATTCCCTTGCTGTGTCCACCAATCCTAAACTATTATGTCACAATCCTTACCCAATTCTAATCAAGCCTCCCTCTCCTACATTAAAAGATCTCCCTTAAACCAGACGTCAGAGTCTTCATAACTAAGACCTTGTTCTTCTCCTACTGAAACTTCCTTATGGTGGAAACTATGCACTCAGCTTTGCCTTATTATCAAGTAATTTGGGGAGCCAGCATGCAACAGGGCATTGCTTACCTAGGCCTTTTCTGCTTACCTAGGGGATTGTTACTTTGCATTCAAAGGTTTGCATTCAAAGGGAGTTTTGTTCTCTCAGCGTCTTCTACAGTGAGTAAGTTCTACATCTTGATGTAGTAATGCCTATGTACTCGAAAATTCGAACAGCCATGGAGACAATAGCCAAAATGCTTTCGTCTCTTGATCAAAATAACCTTCGGCTTCCGGCTGCAAAGAGCATCTGCAGACGAAAGACGCGATGATGTGGAGCCTTCTGAGAACCGACCAGCAGAGGGCGCTCTTGAGAAAGAAGAACGATGTGCAAGATTGTTCCTGTCAGGGATGGCAAATTCCACACAGGAGTCACCACTTAGCTGTAATTATTGTAATGAATGGTAAAGGCAAGTGGACTTCCACAGGACATGAACCAGAACAGCCATGGAGTGATAGCGGTGCCAACTGCGGGAACCCAGCGGAGAACCTTCCCAAAGTGGTATTCAGGCTAGGATTTCAAGCCTCTAGTGGGGTTTGGCCTTTTTACCAAATCTCCTGAAATAACAGAATTTCCCCCAGTAATTCTGAGCCCTGTGGCCTTTAGGACATGCCATCTTGAAGTCCTTCTGAACTACTCACTCTGGGGTTTCTGAGAAATTATTCTGAAACAGAAGGTCACTCTAAGCCAGAATTGGCAAACTTTTTCTGTAGAAGGCCAGATAATAGATATTTTCACTTTTGTAGGCCATACAGTATCTATGACAATCTTGCAAATAGAAGAACTATTTGGCTGAGTAGCTGGAACTACAGACATGTGCCATTGCACTTGGCTCGGAGTTATCTCATTCTGATTCTGTGGGAGCTCAGTGCCTTTCCTTGCGTTGGAGCTATTTTGTAACTGTAAATTGTAGATAACTGATAGCAATGCAACAGAATCCTTGTTTTAGACACGCAACTGAATCCTGTCTAGTGGAAGCTCAACTGACTTGTCTGCCCTTCAGTAAAGAAGCCAGTTTTGCATCCATTTGGAAATTCATTTCAGTATTCCTGATCTTTAAATGTCTCTTTTTAAACTTTTGCTTTGACCAATTGTAACATCACCCTGGTTTCCAAATCTGTTTTAGAAAGCTATCTTGGGGCAGGAACCTTGTAGCTTAAAAGCAGGCACAGAAAACATGAAACTAATGGGTGTGACTGTATTCTAATGAAAATTTATGGACACTGAAATTTGAATTTCATATAATTTTCATGTCACAAAATATTTTTAAACAATTTTCCATGATTAAAACAGTAAAACCATTATAGGCCATCTAAAAACCAGCCAAATTTGGCCCATAGGCTGTGGTTTGCCAGTTCCTGCTCTGAGCCAACCCTCAGCCCAACTTCTCAACTCCATCTGTAATGCCCATGTCTCTCTGAGAGAATACCTTTATAAATTCTTCTTCCTAGACCGTGTAGAAATAGTTATCCACCAAGAAAGATGAAGGAACCAAAACATCTCTTTCAGGTCCTACCATGTCTATTACTAAGCAAAGTGCTGTTAAAAATTCTGACTGAGTTAAGGGATTTAATAAAAACACATGATTCTCAAGGGCCAAAATGACTGCTCTTTCTGGTGTGAATACTAACTGCATCATGCATTTCTTGCCAAGGAGGAGTCCCTTTGCTGACTTGGCACCAGATTAAGGGAGAATGTGAAGGTGGAGCTGGATCTACTGAGGTTTGGGCCCTCAAAAGAACCTTACCGGTTGAGATTCTGGACACGTGACTTAACTCTCTAGCTTCTGTTTCCTCTTCTGTAATGTGAGGGGATATTATTATCTGATAGGGCTTTTGGGAGGGGGTTAAGAGCCAAAACACAGTAGGCACTAAATTGATGTTAGCTTTTATTACCCAACAGACAGAGATAAACCCTAAGAAATGCCATGTCTTTCTGTGAGAAAAGAGGTGCTCTTCAGTGTTAGTAATGGGATGTAATAGGAATGGATTGTAAGATCTTGGAGAACAGGATACAAACTAAGTTCTTCTTTTTTCTGAATTTACTTAGCTTAACTCAGTGCCTGGCACCTGAAGTGGTCTCAATTGTAAGGAAAAACCTGTACTTCAATAGAAAACAATGCATTGTTTACAGTATTACTCTTCCAAGTTATCTAATTCTTTTTTTCTTTCTCCCTTTTTTTCTTAGAAACAGGGTCCTGCTATGTTTCCCAGGCTGGACTGGGCTCAAACAATCCTCCTGCCTCAGCCCGATCTTCCTTCCTCAGCCTCCTGAGTAGCTGGGACTATAGGCATGAGCCTCAGCACTTGGCTCGGAATTATCTAATTCTGATTCTGTGGGAGCTCAGTGCCTTTCCTTGCCTTTGAGCTATTTCGTAACTGTAAATTGTAGATAACCGATAGCAATGCAAAAGAATCCTTGTTTTAGACACGCAACTGAATCATGTCTAGTGGAGGCCTAACTGACTTATCTCCTCCTTTGTGAAAGAGGCCAATTTTGCACCCATTTGCAAATTCATTTCAGTATTCCTGATCTTCAAATCTCTTTTATTTATTTTTGCTTTGGCCAGTGGTAATATCTGCCTTGTTTCCTTATTAATAATGAGTTAGATAAAATCTTTGACATGTGTTCATTTAATACCTATGTGAGAGTCATGATTTCACTTTTGTTTTTGTGGAAAATTGTCTTTCAATATGCTGTTTAATTATGAAATTGAATTCAGGAACATTTTCCTAGAAAACATTCGAACATGGTCCTAGGGAATGACCTAAAATACTTCCTTGTTGCCCTTTTGAATCATCTCCTCTTTCCATTTATGTTCTACTCGTGAATCTGCCACTACATTTCTATGTAATTTTGAATGGCACTTCAACTTTCCCATCTGCAAAATAGGGAGTGGAACTAAAAGGCAATCTATAAGACAGCAGTTCTCAAACTCCATGGTCTAGGGATTTCTGCACTTCTGAAAATTATTGAGGACCTCCTAAAATTATCAGGGCTTTGGCTTATGTGGGTTGTAGCTCTTGTTATTTGCCATATTAGAAATTAAAACTGAGAAAATTTTTAAAAATGTATTTATGAGGCTGGGCATGGTGGCTCACGCCTATAATCCCAGCACTTTGGGAGGCTGGGGTGGGTGGATCACAAGGTCAGGAGTTCGAGACCAGGCTGGCCAACATGGTGAAACCCTGTCTCTACTAAAAAAATGCAAAATAAGCTGGGCATGGTGGCCTGTGCCTGTAATCCCAGTTACTCAGGAGGCTGAGGCAGAGTTGCTTGAACCCGGGAGGCAGAGGTTGCATTGAGCTGAGATCGTGCCACTGCACTCCAGCCTGGGTAACAGAGCAAGACTCCATCTCAAAAAAAATGTATTAATTCATTGAAAATAATAATAACAAGCCCATTACATGGTAACATAAATAACATATTCTTATGACAAATAACTATATTTTTCGAAACAAGAAAATATACAGTGGGAACAGTGGCATTGTTTTACATTTCTGCAAATTTCTTTATTGTCTGGCTTAAGAGAAGACAGATTCTCGTATGTGCATTTGCATTCAATTTGTTGTGATGTCAATATGTAGCCTCTAAAATACCCAATTATGTTCATGAAAGAAGGCAAGTAAAAAAGGCAAATAACATCATAATAATATTATGAAAATAGTTTTGACCTTGTAGATTCCCTGAAAGGGGCTCAAGGCCCCTCAAGAGTTACTGGAACGCTCTTTGAGAACTGCTGTTATAAAGTAAACCAAGATGACCTAGAGGTGGGAGTAGTGATTTTTTGATGATGGGCATGCCAGTACATCATGCTGGTCCCTTCTTAGAGTGACAATTGGCTTTCCCAAGCATTCTGGAACAGCCTTTCCTTGTGCGTGCACATACGCAAGTGTGTGCATGTGTAGCAGCAACTGTTGATCTGTGCTGGGATTCTGTGTTACAAGCTTGAGTGGGACATCACATATCCCTGGAGTAGGGACAGGAAATGGATTGACGGTGGGGGAAGGAGATAAGCTCCATTCTTTTTTCCCAAAGAAGCTCTGAGTGAGTCCTCGAAACTGCATTTGCAAGGGCCTTTGTCCTAAAATTCTTTCTTGATCCTTTTCTCAAATCATGGCTTGGAGAGTGAAGCCTCTGGAAGCTTCTGCTCTTACTCAGATGACCCTGCTTCTGACCCTTGGAGGGTCACTGGGCTCTGAGATGACAGAGAAGCAGGTATTGGAAGAGTAGTCAGTAAAGGAAGAGAGTTTTCCTTCCTGAAAGTCCTGAAGAAAAAAAAAAACACTCTGTGCCTTCCCTGTTAGAATCACACTTCTTGTTCTTCCTTGCACAGGCTCCTTGATACCAGGAAATATTTTCAGTGCAAGATGAACCTGGAAGCTACTGCTGATACTTTCTAGGTACCAAATGACCACTGTGAAGAAAAGGTAAATATTGACATGAGCTCACTGATTTCTTCCTTTTAGAGAAGTAACTCAGAGGTTTGAAGTTTATAAATAATCCACTTATTCTATAAATAAGAACAGACTCAGAGCTTTTATTATCACCTCCCTCTTATGTACTTACATTCCAATTTATACTATAAGATAATAGTTAAGAGTTAAATCTTTGGAATCAGGACAAACCTAGGTTTATATCTTTGATCTGCCACTTCATGGCAATGGGAATTTAGAGAAATGTCAACTGTTCTAAACCCTAAATTCCTCATCTATAAAGTAGGGGTGAGTTACTTTGAGATCCCCACAAAGCAGAGCCTGAGTCAAGGACCTGGATGCAAGTAGTTTATTAAAGGTAGTGTTGAGGGTGATCCCAGAAAGAAGCAATGTAGGAAGAAAGAAAATGAGGCAGATTTAAGTGAGAAAAACAATAAGACATATTATTGGTCTGGTTACTGTTGTGGCTGATTGAGGAGTGAGTATCCTCTTAGGGATGCTCAGAGAAATCATATAAAATGCACCCAGAGATATCCCTCTGAAAGGGTAGGAGCCGGAGACATTTCTCCAGACTCGTCCCTCATTGGCTGAGGATTGCCCCAGGGGCACCAATTTTCACTGGGAAGAATGAGCTTGCAGAGAACTCTCCACTGCAGCTGTGGCTGAAATCAGCAGTGGATCATGGATATGTCATGAGGCACAAAGCTATCTGCTACAGGAGATAAATAATGCACGTGTCCTAGAGTTATTGTGAAAATTAGATGAAGTGCTGTCTATAAAATGTCTAGCATTGTGCCTTGCTCAAAGGTAAGTACTAAGTAAGCGTTCACTTTATTGTTGTGGCTGCTGTTGTGATCATTATGATTATTATCATTGTATGTTCAGGAATGAGAGAGATGAGTGAACCCTTAGAGGGTTCCAAGAATGACATATAATCTGCAGTCTATCTCTTCTATGCCACAGCCTGTATGATGATTTACCATGACCAATGGCCAATTGTTGTGATTATTAGGGGTCATTACACTACTTTTACACTCTCATCCTCTTTTTGATGTTTTGTCAAAATTTGGACTCAAGGAGAAGGCATATTCTGTCAGTTGTTTGTGATGGAAAAAAGGTTGCTATTGTGCTAGAGCAGCGCTGTCTAATAGAACTTTCCACGGTGATGGAACTCTTCTATATCTGTGCTGTCCAAAGACAATAGCCACTAGCTGCATGTGGCTTTGGGCACTTAAAACATAGCTAGTTCAGCTGAGGAACTGAATTTTTAATTTTATTGAAAGTTGTAGTTAATTTATATCTAAATGTAAATAGCCAAATGCACACACAGGGAAGGGCAATTAGAGATAGTGTTCCCAGCAGATAGTGGAAGGGCCTCTTCCCCAGGGGCTAAAATTAAGGTGATGCAGCCAGCAATGTATTTCCTCCAGCCCCTGGGCCTGAAGCCCATGAGATCTGACTTCCAGGTTGGTGCATGGTGGTATCACCCAGGCCAAAGGGCTGCTGGCTGAAGAGAATGTCCCCATGATGTTGTGAAGACATGGAGCCAGTAGAGGTTTGAGGGGGAGAGGTGACAACCTCCACTCAGCTTTGGCCCATTGTTTTGTGTGCAGAGCCAATTGCCGACCCCTTTGCAGGGGAGAGCTTCATTCTCAGCTGCCCTACAATGAGGGAAAGATGAAAGAGAGGCCCATCCGCCCAGTATTGTCTACTTCCTAAAGGTTACACTACCCTAGAGACAAGATTCTTGGACGGACGCAGTGGCTCATGACAGTAATCCCAGCACTTTGGGAGGCAGAGGTGGGCAGATCACCTGAGGTCAGGAGTTCAAGACCAGCCTGGCCAACATGGCAAAACCCCATCTCTACTAAAAATACAAAAATTAGCCAGGCGTGGTGGTGGGCACCTGTAATCCCAGCTACTCAGGAGGCTTAGCCAGGAGAATCCCTTGAACCCGGGAGGCAGAGGTTGCAGTGAACTGAGATTGTGCCACTGCACTCCAGCCTGGGCAACAAAAGTGAAACTCTGCTCAAAAAAAAAAAAAAAAAAAAAAATTCTCATTTAAGTATGATTGACTCCAGCATCACCTCCTCTGGCTGTTCATCACTTCTGCCCTCCCTTTGGCTTCTGTGTCCTAGAATTGACCACTTTGGTAACTGACTATTCACTTGTCTACTTTCTCCATTAAACCACGAGCTCCATGAAGGCAGGTGCCATGCCGTCTACCCTAGCACAACGCTTCAAACACAGTCAAATACTCAACAATACTTACAGCAAGGGCAACAGGAGTGGAGAGAGGAAAAAGGTTCATATTTCCTGAAGTCATTCACAGACCTCATGGAATTCAAGCTGGACCTTGACAGAAAAGCAAGTTTAGTTACTCAAGGAGTTGTGTAATGACATTCCAGAGGGGGTAACATCAGAAGCAAAGGAGGAGACTAGCCAGGCATGGTGGTGGGTGCGTGTAATCCCAGCTACTTGAGAGGCTGATGCAGGAGAATCACTTGAATCCGAGAAATGGAGGTTGCAGTGAGCTGAGATCACGCCACTGCTCTCCAACCTGGGCAACAGAGCGAGACTCTGTCTAAAAAATATGTAAAAAGCAGCAAAGACAGGGAAGTGGGATGAACTCACAGCACAGTGAAGGAGACAGGATGAACTGGAAAAGAGGGTTTGGAAGGCAAGGCGGGATTAGCCAAGTGGGGCCTCTCAAGGGCCTTGAGAGCCAAGTAGTTGAGATTGGACGTGATGTGGTTGACAAGAGCACCATGAACCAGAGAACCTTGGGTTTCTGAACATGGTGAAAGATGAGGTAACATCAATAAATCTGTTAAGATGTGGTTGGCATCAGTTATTTTTTGCCTTTAACTTTCAATCCTGCCTCCTCTAGCAAAAGGACTTCAATTTCCTTAGAACCACTGTTCTGCCCACATGGCCCAGTGACTCTTCCTCTATCCCTAGGTCTAGGGGTGGGCGAGCACAGGAACCAGATCTAGCCAATAGTGTCTTAGGAAGGGTTCCAGGGATATAGCCAGAGGCTTCTGCTAGAGCTGTTGTTATCTTTCTTCTTTGATCACTAAACTGTTGAGATATAAACCTGGGCCTGCTGACACCATCTTGATACTGCGGGGCAAGAGTCTGAGAATTAAACCAGCACAGAGAAGAGCCTAGCCAAGGGATGACAAGGACATCCCATGACATCCTCTAAGCATCTGGATCCAGCTGGACTTGAAGTGGGACCTATTTTGGGGCATTAGGTTTCTGTCACTTGCAATCAAAGAAGTCCTGACTGATGAATACTCAGGGTCAATTGGGTGAAAGTGGGAGGAGATGAGCATCAGAATGGCCATACCAGCTGGTGTGACGGGAATTCAGACATGAGACACTGAGGGTCTCAACCAGGACGTTTGGCGGCTAGAGAGAAAGGAGGTGAGTTAAGAGGTGAGCAGGAGCTATCTAGAGGTTTCCTTTCTTCGAAGGTTGCTGTCAAGTAGAGTCTAATGGTTCTTTACCACCTCTGCCTTCATGATGCCCCTTTACCTCTTTCATTTTTCTTTTCTTTTTTTTTCTTTTTTTTTTTTTTGAGATGGAATCACGCTCTGTCACCCAGGCTGGAGTGCAGTGGCGTGATCTTGGCTCACTACAACCCCTGCTTCCCTGATTCAAGCAATTCTCATGCCTCAGCCTCCCAAGTAGCTGGGACTACAGGTGCCCACCACCACCCTTGGCTAATTTTTGTATTTTTAGTAGAGACAGGGTTTCACCATGTTGGCCAGGCTGAACTTCTCACCTCCAGTGATCCACCTGCCTCAGCCTTCCAAAGCGCTGGGATTATAGGCATGAGCACTGTGTCCATCCTCTTTCATTTGTTTTTAACCATTTTGTGAGATAAATGAATCGGGCATTCTTGTGCTCACTTTATAGCAGGAGAGGTCAAAGGACTTGCCCAAGGTCGCATGGGAGCACTGGGGCCTAGTTCTGGTTCTCTAGTGCATGCTAATGCTTGAGCACAGTGTGGACTGAGCTCCACAGGCCCCGTCTTTCTCTTGCTTCATTGTGGAGATGCAATACCCTGCTCCCGGCTTTTCTTATGACTTCCAGGGAGAAACAGCAGTAGTTCTTGCTGAGGAAAGGCCCAGGAGCCCATGGCCTTCTTCATTAAAATAAATTCTGCCTAAGTCTCCTGGTTCTAAATAGAAGAAAATGTAGATTTGGGGCAGAACCGAAGGGAAAGGGATTTCCCTTGGCAAATTATTTGCAATTTGTGGATTGGAGCTGACCCAGCTCCAATTCCCTCTGTCATTCTAAGTGCCATCTACAATGTGACCAGCTTATTAAAGAATGAGAACTGGAGGCAGTCCTCCCCCAGGGGCACAACAAAACAGGAGCAGAGTCACTGCCCAGCAGCGTCTTCCTCAGTGTGGCATGTCTAGTTGCTGGCTAGATTCTCACCCTTCAGTACATGTTCATGCCTAGGCAGCCATTTCTGGGGGGCTGTGGGAAGAAGAGCGAGAATATTTATGAGTTGTTTGTGCCTTTCCTTTGGCTGTATGGAAAGCTAGCTGTCATAAATACTGTAGTGGTCCTCAGACTATAGCATGTAACAGAATGCATGTTCTTGAGTCACTGCCAGAGATTCTGAGTTTGTGGGTAGCTCAGGATCTGCTTTGTAAAGAGGCATTCCAGGTATTAATACTCCTGAAGCAAGTGGTCCATGGACCACAGTCTGAGAAACACTGATGTCAGTGGAGCACTAGTGTGCAAATTCCAAGTGGCCCCCTTCATCCGTGGTTTAAAGATGCTGCTGTTGCTGGCACAAGTCCTGGGAGATCCAGTGTTTCCTTCTTTACTAACAGGGTCTGTTACTGGCATAATCTGAGGGACATTCAGAAGTCTTTCTTGACTAAGAAGATCTCCAAGGAGCAGCTGCATCTAGAGTTCCAAGGACTTAGCTTCTCCTGTACTCCTTTAAAATCACAGATAGCTACAGAGAACAGCACTTCTGTTGTTCAGTTTTTATTTTTCATAAGGGAAAAAGCCCACTGTGGCATACCTGCAGCAAGTGAAAGTGTAAATACAGCTCCTCTGTCTGCATAGCCCACCCTATCAGAACCCTGGGCTCTCCTCACAGACCCCACCTTTCTCTGTCCCCAAAGGCTGTACCCAAGATGTACAGACCTAGTAAGAAATGCTTTTAGAGTGTCAAGTGAGTTTTTTCTTCTTTAGGACATCTCTGTTAACAAAATCCTAAAGAAAATCAATGGATTCCTATTTCCTCATCCATTCATACCATCAGATCCTTCTCAAATTGACCACAGGATCAGCGGCCTTCACAATGAAACTGACTGCATATGAAATGAATCTGAAAATTCCATTTATTAAAACACATACATTGTCCATGTGGGATGAAAATGTGCACATCACATTCAGGTTTTCCTGCTTTAACATTTCTGTAGTTCTCTCTTTGAAACACACACTCCACGGATCTTATATAGAAAAAATGTGAACAACTTTTGGGCTGCAAAACATTAATGCATACGTAACAATTCATCATTGCCAAGAGCAGCTAGAAGCAAATATTTAGGAAGAAAGACAAAGAAGTATAAAAATTCCTAAAGACAGCATGCTCTATTTTCTCAAAATTCCATATGTGACTATGAGTGTATGGAGAAATCATTTTTTTTTATTGTTTTTGTCCTTGGTAGGCAATCTCCTTCAAATATTATTAGCAAAATCAGACATAGATCAAAGTATTTATTTGCATCTTCTGATTGAAATTAAACAGTACTTGGTTTCAAATGTTTTAAAAATAACACTTTTTAAACTGGAGTTGATATTGAGGATCATGTAAAATTGTTCTTTATAGACTTTGCATTCTAAATATGAAGTTTATTGTTACTTATTAGTTAATTCCATGGCAGATTTTCATTACTATCGAATATATTATATGTAGAAACTAGGGCCTTAAATAATTAAGCTGACTTTTCCTATTAGTTATTCCTTAAGATAAAATTATGCTGGTGAAAATGACTGTTGAATTTCTCAAGAAATTAAGCTCTTTAGAGGCATAAGTAATCGAAAGACTTTTTCCCCTGAATAAGTACAAATACCAATAAGCCAAAACTCATATAAAGATTTTCGTATTATAATTCCATAGTGTAAGACATAAAATTATGAAAAAGCCAAAACATTTTCCTTAAAATGCTCCCTAGAAATTGTAATTCCATCTTAATTGCGCCAAAGATCTAGATTTACATGGAAATATAAAGAGTCCTTCTGAGAAAAGGAAATGCTGTGAATAGTGGAAATCATCTGGGCCTTCTAATGACACCGCAGTCACCACCAAAGAGTGTTTTATTCATTCATGCTTGTTTTATGTGACCACATACTCAATTCACGTTTTGGCCCATTTAAAAACTGTGATATGTTTTAGCTTATTCCACGGTGTTACTAAGCTAATTGTACAATGCTGTAGTTTAATAAATACTCTGCTGTTTTTTTCACCCCTAAATCTTCATGGGCATCCTGACTGTAACAAAAACCCCACAATTTGAACAGAAGAACAGAAGCATCTGGTTACAGAAGTGCATTCATACATTTCACAAATGTTTCAGTATCCCCTTCTCCCCCACCCCAGCATGAGCTTTAATTGGATGTATTTATTCTTTCACCAGCATGCCCATGAAGGAGCTGAGGAAGACATTTACCAAGTCTGTTTCAAAATCTGTCCTTGGCATATCAAACTTTTTCTCTTCCTTTTTCATGCTTTTTTTTAAAAAACAGGAGAAAGCGAATAGAGAGGAAAGAGAATAAAATTAATTGGGAGATGGAGATGGGAGATGGAGATGGTATTTGGGGATCTGAAAGCAAACAAGATGTAAGAGAGGCCCTCTTTGACTGAAAATGACACAGAAAAAGGTGATCAAGGCTTCCAGGGCCTGCTGTTACTGGTGGAGACTACAGCTACAATGAAAAATTACTCTCACTACCATATCTTGGGGAAGGAGCGCTCTAGTTGCAAGGAATTTGTAAATAAAGGCCGAGAGACTCTAACAAACAAGATGGAGAACAAAAACAAAGACTCCATTAAAAAATTTGTTAAGTGAAAAACCAAGACCATCTCAGTGGACAAAAAAGCCAGAACTCTTCCTGGTAGAGCTGGCTGTGGGGACCGCACCTGCCGCCCAAAGAGTGGCGATTTGAGGTCCTTCTCCCTGGAGAGTGAATAGCTGGAGTTCTGAGAATGGTCACCTTCTCTGGAACTGTGGGTTTATTTCTTCTGATGCTTGAACAAAGGAGGGCCATGGTTTTCTTGTTAAGAGCACAAAAAAATGTTCTTTTAATCTAGAATGTCCATGATTCAGGGAAAGAGGGAACTTGCTCATACTTATGGCAAAAGCACTTCCCAGCTCATGGTGAATCCTTAACTCTCCTGCTTGGTGACAGCTGTGCTGCCCTGGGTCCTGGATAAACCAAAATGCTTTGGATTCTGGAAAACGTATTGAAGAGGCATTTATACCACTATTAACTAGGAGGTATTTTAGGTGTGGCTAAGGCTCTGAAGTAATCTCAATTTTCAAAATACTGAGATTTTCTTTCCTCTCCAGGGTCTTTTCCCTCTCATTTCCTTTCCCAGCTTTAGAGTAAAACAACAAAACTTCTGAATGGATGTAACATAGGGACATTTTCATGCAATATTACTCAAAAATTGTCACAAATATATGAAAGCACCAGTCACAACACAGGATTTACTTTTACTTGCAGAATCAAAGCTATCATGTACACGTTAGGAATAGTGAAAAGAGAACACAGACAACCGGCATTTTTTGTCGTTGTTACCATGAGGATACACCACGGGGAACATCTCCCTAAACATTTTGTGTGATCATTCTTGGAGTTCAATCTGATAGACCAGTCCAGCCTTATCTCCACACTACTCTAATGGGGAGGGGTGGAAGGAGGGGTAGAGGAGAAGGAAAAAAGAAAAAGAAAGGCACAGTGACTATACATCAATGCCACTAAACCGAATTGCGGCTACATGGGACAGCCCAGCTTATCAAAGGGTATTCGAAAGACAATATTCATTCCAAGAAGGTCACACATATCTTACCTCAGTACAGCTGTCTGTTTTAATTGTTATTTTTTAAAATATGAAGCAGAAACATGAGGATTTTGAGGGGGGACTGGGGGATAGCAGAAAAGAAGTGACACCAATTTTATTTTTATATGTTCCCCTCCTCCAGGCAGTTCGGCAGAATCAGATCTCTTAACTCAGGATGTGGATCAGCTTGCATTCTCATAAAGGGGACCAGATCTTTAAACATGCATAGCCTGGAGTTTCCAGGATGGTTCTCCTCGCTCTCTTCAAATGCCGTGGACTAGAAAGGTGCCCACTTTGCTAAAAACTCTACATCAATGTCCCAGGAGCCCAGAGGCTCTTCAGGCCCCTCTCGAAGACTTAAAGGATGGCACAGAAAAACTTCTTCTCCCTAAACGGGTTTTCTGAAGCCGGAACAGGGGTCAGGAGGGGATCTTCCTTGGCATGCGCTTCACAGTAGGCCATCAAATCTGCAGCTGCCTTGGACACCTGGAAAGGGAGACAAAAATAACCAACACTGGAGTCTGGTACAGTCAGTCAAGGCTCAAGGCTTTAGAGTCCCACGTCCTGGTGTCAAATCCTTGCTCCATGAAGCAAGATACTCAGCCTCTAAAAGCCTCTGCTTCCTCATCCGCGAAGAAGAAAGTTGATGACACTGACCTCACAGGACTGTTGCCAGCAAGTCTGGGACTAGGTTAAGGTGGGTAAGGCACTCAGGGTGCAGAACCGAAGGAGGCACTCGCTGGCAGGGGCATGCAGGTGTCAACCCTGCACTTACACAGCCCCGCAGGTGGCTGTCTCCTTCAATTTTTTTTTTTTTTTTTTTTTTTTTTTTTTTTTTTTTGAGATGCGGTCTTGCTCTGTTGCCCATGCTGGAGTGCAGTGGCTTGATCTTGGCTCACTGCAACCTCTGCCTCCTGGGTTCAAGCAATTATCTTGCCTCAGCCACCCTAGTAGCTGGGACTACAGGTGTGTGCCATGGTGCCTGGCTAATTTTTTGCACTTTTGGTAGAGACAGAGTTTCACCATGTTGGGCAGGCTGGTCTTGAACTCCTGGCCTCAAGTGATCCACCTGTCTCGGCTTCCGAAAGTGCTGGGATTACAGATGTGAGCCACTGTGCCCGGCCCTCCTTCACTTTTGTGCTCTGATATCTCATTGCCCTACCCTAGTCCCAGCCCTGGTAACAAGGGTTAAATGAAATAATCCATGTAAATCATTTAGTGTCTGGCACATAGCAAGCTTTCCACACAGGCTAGCCATTATTATCATTTTGTAGTTGTGCCTCTCTGCTTCAGGAATTGTGCTAGGGATGCCTAAAGCCATGTCAATTTCCCTTTTTAAGCAGATGCATCAGGAGGTATATCTATGTATACACACACTATATAGTACATATTTTTATACATCATATATATTAAAATGTTATATCTGTGACTTTAACCAAGCATTGTGCCCTTTAGTGATGTTTCACTGGGAGGCTGTCACTGATTCTAGCAATGCTGTCATTTCTTACAACATATTTGTAGCTGCTTGTTAGGAGTTCCCTGTAGTACCTTCCTTCGACCATCTTCACCAGAGGAAATTTTTACTACATGACAGGGTGGATTTAGTTTCAGGAAATAAACTAAAAGTCATCTATAGCTACATCTGGGGACTAGGTAAATGATCAACCTGGGGAATGCCATTTGGGGTCAAATTTATTATATAAAATAACACATTTCCACATGAAAGCAACACCACTGTACTACTATGAAAGCCTTTCAAGTAACTACTGAAAGGATATCAAAGCAACTACTGAAAGGAGAATCTAATTTAAGATTTGGGTGAATTATATGATTACTAAAGATAGTCACTGCCCCTCCCTACAAGTGGGACATACATGCCCACACGATGACATCAGACTTGCCCAGTGACATAAGCTTGGCTTGCTCTGGCCAGAGAGATGTGAGCAGAATTTATGTGGATCACTTATGGGCAGAAACTTTAGGAGCCAATGCACAGTTTGCCATGTCCCTTCCTCTATACCACTTTGTCCAACTGAAATAATTTATGAGGAACCCTCTTAATTGATGCAGAGGTTTTAACAAATGGCATAGTGGCAATACCCTTGATTTTTGTCCCAGGGCTGAGTTGATTAAACCTTTGTCATTCCTGCCTCAGCCTCCCGAGTAGCTGGGACTACAGGTGCATGCCACCATACCTAGCTGGTTTTTCAAAAATTTTCTTGCTATGTTGCCCAGGCTGGTCTTGAACGCCTGACCTCAAGCCATCCTCCAGCCTCACCTTCCGGAGTTCTGTGATTACAGGTGTAAGCCACTGCACCCAGCCTTTGTTACTTAAGGCTACTTCAACTTTATGATTTATTGGTTGGGTAGGGAAATCAGTTTCCTCTTCTCATCCCATAAACCCTTGAATTTTTGGACTCTCTGTTCCCTTTGCCCCACAACAGATAGAGGCAACATTCCGGACAGAGGCTGCTTCATCTGCCAGCATCCCTGATGAAGGTGACATGGTGTGGAGTGGCAGCTGATTTATGATTGACATGTGGTAGGAATGAGAAGTGTGCCTGTGCTGTTGCAAACCCCTAAGAATGAAGGGTAGAGCACCTTCTGTTACTACCACAACATCTAGCCAACCCTAACTGACACAAAGAGATACAGGTATTGGTTTGTGTATTTGTTTCCTCTGGCTGTCTTGAACAAGTCATCACAAACTGGTAACTTAAAACAACAGAAATTTATTCTGTTAGAGACTAGAAGTTTGAAATCAAGGCATCAGCATGGTTGGTCCCTTCTGGAGGCTCTGAGCAAGAATCTGTTCCATGCTTCTAGTGTCTCGTGGTTGCTGGCAATCTTTGGTATCCCTTGGCTTATAGACATATCACTCCAATCTCTGTCTCTGTTTTCACATGGAATTCTCTCCTGATTGTCTGTGTCTTTATGTGGCATTCTCCTCTCTGTGTGTCCAAATTTCCCATCTCACCAGTTAGAGTTACCCTAATCCAGTATGATTCCTCTTAATTTGATTACATCTATAAATACCCCTATTTCCAAGTAAGGTCACATTCTAAGATTCCAGGTGGGCATAAATTTTAGGGGACACTAGTCAACCCAATACATGATATGTATGTAAAAATCAGTCTCGCTTTTTAATAGACATTACAATACTTATAAAAATATTTTTATGGTATACTCATTTTGTTCCAGACATTGAGTTAAATTTCCTCTTTGGATCTTCACAGTAATCCTGAGGTAAGAATTATTATCCTCTTTTTATAGATGAAAAATTGAGGCTCAGCAGATTATATAAGTTGTTCAATATCATACAGCAAAGCACACAGCAGAAAAAGAACTTGAACTCGAATGTGTTGCCATTAAGCCACAGCCATCTGCGTATAAACTACTCAAATGTAGGCTTTGTTCCAAAGGTTGAAACTGAAATTCTTTATGAAATGCTTCTATGACAAAATGAAAGGAAACAGCCTGTTTATGTCTTAGCTCCTCTACATGAAAACAAAGGACAGACTTTCAGACTGAATTGAGATCACTTTTTTTCTTCGTGCTTTCTTCTTCTTTGAGTGATAGTCATTGTTACACCAAACAGGAGCTTAGCTGTTAGGCAGCAGAGACTGTAAATCAGTGATATCTAAAACTCATTTGTTATGAAGAGAAGCAGCACCGTTCATCCCTACTCATTTGCAACACTCACATACAACTCTGTAGCATGAATATTCAAAGTATTTTATGATACAGGAAGTACTATACTAGGAAAATTTAATAACTTAGAGTTGCTCATATCTTTACATTTGAACATTTGATTCTGAATGGTTTCCTTCTTAAAATATATTATGTGTTTTATCTTGTTTCCTCAACAAGACTGCAATCTCCTGTGGGCAATGCTCCAACAGTGTCAGAATCCCAGCAGTAATTAGAATAATTGCTAGTATTTATCAGCCCTTGCTATGTGTCAGAACTGTGCTAACCACTTTACATACGGTATCTTATTTAATCCTTACAACAACATTATGGGTCACAAGCTATTATCATTCTCATCTTAAATATGTGAAGTGGAGGCTTCATTAAGTGTTTGCCCCAGGTCCCACAGCTCCTGAGCTACTGAGTTGTGAGTCTCAATGTCCCTGACTTAATCTTCATGAACATTCCTCCTTTCTAACCTGTGGCTGTCTTCCTTGTCCTTTGCCTTATAATGAGTCACAGCAATAGTGTGCCTAGCAGATCTTTCTGCTTTCTGACAATCCCTGCTAACATTTTGCACACAGCTTCTTTTACATTCCTATGCCTATTTCTTCCATGAAGATTTCCCCAATAACTCCAGAAAATTTCTCCCTTTTCTGTCCTGTTGATCCTTCCTCCAAAGATATCTCAAATTTGGCTCCCTTCCTGTTATATCTATGGCAGCTACCCCAGTTCATACTGCAGTCTTCTCTCTTTGTGATTACTAAAATAACTTTGTAAATAAAAGGCAATTAATTCGTATTACCCCAGGGTTCCACGGATCGAATTTGGGGGGTGGTATGTGAATTTCAAATAATACAAAAAAATTTACATCTTTATTTTTTCACTAACCTCAAATGGAAATTTAGTATTTCCTCTCATTATAAATATAGACAACACACTGCAGTAGCCCTAGCAGTACATGTGACTTGGCCACTGATAGATACCAGATACTTTCAATCACATTATATTCATTGCAGACACCTCAACATTGCATTTATGTTCATCCACCTTATGATTGTAGACCTATTAGAGCTTACATAATCAGTTAACAAAGGAGTACCTATGTATAACTACATCACATATATTTTAAAAAATTGATATTTTAAATATTTTAAAGAATATTATTTAAAATGTTGTATAAAAATATTCTAATGACCCTCATGTCAATATAATTAGTTCCTTTTGTAATTTAAAAACATGATTCTAAGAAGGAGACCATAGGCTTGAGCAGACAGACAAATGAGTCAAGAGCACAAAAATGTTTAATTATCTGTTTTAAATGACTTCCTATGTTCATAACTATGCAGGAGTAGTATTCTCCATACTGTAGCTAGAAAGATATTTTAAAAATACAAGTGGATTCCTATCATTCCCCTATTTAAAACCTTCAATAACTTCTCATTGTAATTTGTAGAAAACCAAAACTTTGTAAAACAGCCTGTGGGTATTGCATGTTTTGGGCCTCCCCCTCTCTCCAATTTCACGTTGTAGCATTCTTCCCTCTCAAATATCCCCTTTACTTTTTGAAAGCTCCAAGTTCTTTTTTGCCTCAGAGTGTCACATATTCAGTATCCTAGAACTCTGTTCTCTTCATCTCCTCAATGGGTTGGCTTGTCATCTTCCTTCAGAAGTCAGCAGAAATACCACCTCCTTGCAGAACCTTCACTGATCGCCTCATCCACAGTGACTTTCCTGATTATTTTCTCTCAGAGTACTTTCTCACATTCTTCTCTTTCACAGAAATTATAAATTGCTATCACAATTTATAATTATGGACATCGTTTGTTTATCTGCCATTTAATATTTGCCTTTCCCTTTAGGCTCTGGGCTCCATGAAGGCAGGAACCACACGTGTGTTATTTACCACCGTATAATCAGTGCCTGATGCATATTCAACACTCATAGTAATTGCTGAAGGAGTTCTCACACATAATCTTCTTTGACAGATATTTCATGCAACGAATATTTACTAAGCATCTAATATGCCAGGTGTAGTCTGGATACTTGCAATAATCAGGGAACAAAATATACAAAGATGCTTGTCCCTGTAGCGTTTATACAACATTCTATACTTTCAATTTTGGCTATGACGGAGTAATAAGGGCCAACTAAACTCTCCTGCCTCAAATTAAAAACTGGGCAGAATATATGAAGAAATAATTTTTGACTGTTAGACAATAGGCAGCACAGAGGAGTGATCCCTGAGAGAATGGAGATAAGATAAATTCTACAGTTGCTCCAGCTTACTGCCTGCCACTGCACAGGGAGGGAGTACCCAGACAGAGTTCAGCAATCTCCCTGAGTTGAGGAGAGAATAGCAGAGAAGAAAGAATTACACTGGGGGAGAGAAAGCTCTTAAGGCCTCTGGAGGATTCATCTTGAGTCTTTAGCTGAATACTTATTGGCACATGCATAGGAGAAAACTACTTGAGGCTATGCAAAGAATATCAGGAAGGAGCAAGTAAAACAATCCTGGAGATCACATAGGGCCAGAGTGGAAAGGCTTCCCAGCACACAAGACATTGAGTAGAGTCCTAACAAGGTTATTACTTCATTAGTGGTGCCATATAGCCCCAGGTTAAATCTTGTGGACCCACCTATCAAAGTTGAAAATTTGAAAAGTAAGTCTTGAATAGATCAAAATGATTCCAAGTAACTTAGCTGTTATTTTAACAATTGTTAAATACTTTAACAAAAGTAACAATTGTTATTTTTAAACAATTGTTATTTTAACAATTGTTATTTTTAAACAATTGTTATTTTAACAATTGTTAATATTGTCCACATGATCAAGAAGGTAGAATAAATCAACACATGATAAAAAGACATATGGAAGATATAAAAAGGCACAAATCAAATATGTAGAGATGAGGTGAAAAATAGAATGAATAGAATTAGCAGTAGATTAGCCACTGTAGAAAAAGATTAGTGAGCTTGAAGATAGCAATAGAAACTATCCAAAATGAAGTGCAGAGAGAAAATAGACTGAAAAAAAAAAAAGAACAAAACACATTGAGATAGGAGACAACTTCAAATGGCTTAATACACATATAACTGGAGTCCCCGAAGAAGCAGAGAGATATGGGGAGTGAAAGATAAAGAAAAAATATTTGAAGATATAATGGCTGAAAAATTTCCAAATTTAATGAAAACTACAAATCCACAGGTTCAAGTAACTCAAGAAACCCCAAATGAAGAAACACAAATCAAACTACACCAATGAACAGCATAATCAAATTGCTTATATAGTATTTGAGTGGGAGAATGGTGAGAATAGGCAATGAAACACAGTGGTTATATAGAGAATTTTGGAAGGTAGTAAGTTCATAAGAAAAAAGTAGATCAGGGTAAAGGGGATTGAGAGAGTGTGTTGGTGGTGGTAGGGAGGTGTCTGGGGAACAGGTTGCAATAGTTAAGCTTAATTAAGAAAATAATCTTCTGGTAGAAACTTACAAAATGAAAGTTACAGTAAAATCAATGGTGACCCATTGACTTACATTCTAAAGAAGCACTCAGAACGCTGTGTTGCGAACAGTACTCTATGGGAGTCAAGGGTAGAAGCAGAGACCACCCTGGAGGCTACTGCTTTATCAAAGTGAAAGGCAACAGGGATTCAGAATAGAGTAGTAGCAGCAGAGGTGGTACAAAGTAGTCTAATTCTGGATAAATAGCATTTGAATGTAGAATCGCCAGGATTTTCTAATGGATTAGATGCACAGTATGAATAAAAAAGGAAAATTAAGAATAACTCTAAGTTTTTGGACCAAGCAAATGAAAAATGAACTTGCTGTCAGTTGAGCTGGGTAGGGCTATGACAAGAGACTTTTGGGGGTGAAGATCAAGAATGCAGTTTTAGACAGATTGAAATTGAAATGTCTATTAGTGAGATGTATGATGCTGGAGTTTGAGATAAATAATTGGGCTAGAGCTATAAATTTGGTAATCGAGGTCCTAGAGATGGTACACTAAACCTTGGGAACTAACAAGATCACCAAGAAAGTAGAGCTGAGTAACGAATGAACCCTAGGACCCTTGAATGTAATAAGTTGGAGAGCCTAAGACAAACCAGAGGAGAATTATAAGGAGTAGCCTGTGAAAGTAGGCATTACTAAGAGGCAAATAAAGAGTTTCAAGGCACAATGAGTCATCAATCATGTCAAATGCTGCCACAACATCAAATAAGATGAAAACTAGTAACTATTAAATTTAGCAGTCTGGAGTCATTGGTGATCTTGATGAGAGAAGCTTCAGTGGAATGGTGGGTGTGAAAGCCTCATTGGAATGGGTTTAAGAGTAAATGGGCCTTCTGCTCCTTCTTCTTCCTAGACAATTCAATCTTAAAACGATTAGGTAGGACCAAGCAAGTTAGGCTTCTACATTAGCTCAGGGACTCATGATGGGATATCAGAGCTGAAGGAGGATAAGGAGAACATCTATGCAGGGTCCAGCCTGGTAAGGAGTATAGGAACCTGAATGAATGTGCAAGGCATCCATGTGGGGAGAGGAGGCCATGGAGTGGAAGCTTGGTTCCCTACAAGACAGTGACCAAACAAGGATAAGGGGAGCCAGGTGTCTCACTGCAGGTGAAGGGAGTTACAAATACAGAAAGTAGAAAACTGGAATGAACCCTGCAGTGTAGGGTAGGAATTGGTGGTGTCGGTGAGAACTTATGGTTACATATACACATACATACAGATATAGAAAGAAATATAAATGGAGGGGGGACAGGAGAGAGAGAGAGAGACTGATTGTATGACTGTATTTTCTAGCTCTATCCATTGAGAGGTCCTGGGGGTAGCAACACTTCAGCAGTGAGCACATTTGGCATCTAGATCTTGGTTTCTAAGTACCATTCTCAAAGGAACCAGGAACCAGTGCTCTTTGGAAAAAAGGATGATTCCAGGACTGGGGCAGGGAAAACAAGGGGAGCATAGAACATCTTTCTGTGCCAAAAACTGAGAAAGTGCTCAAAGAATGAGGGTGGCATGCCAAAAGGACACAATAACCACTTTCAGTCTGTGCCAACGGAAACATCAAAATACGTGATGATAGTAGCAGACTGTAAACCACTGAATAAAAGAGGAAATTCCTCCCCAAATTCCAAATACTTTTTAACTTCAAAAAGAAAACAAATAGGTTTGTGTGGAGAAATCTGGAAAACACATTAGTCAGGTAGTGAAACTTAACATTACCAGTCAGTAACAATTTGAGATAATGTCCCACCAATAGAATACAATGAAATGAATACTCCATTAGTTCTATGATATTAATGCCAAAGTTTTGTTACCTTAATTTAATTATAATTATCTGACAAACCCAAACTGAGTGACATTCTAAAAAACAAATGGCCTATAATCTCCAAAAGTGTCAAGGTCATGAAGGTCATGGAAGTCTAAAGAACTGTGCCAGACAGGACAACTAAATGCAACAAATGATTCTGAACTTGGTCCTCTTGCTAAAAGGAACATTACTGGGATGATTTGCATACTTAAATGGGATCTTGGGATTAGAAGGTATTAATGGGTCAGTGTTAATTTCCCGATTCTGATGATTGTATTACGAGTATATAGAAGAATGTCCTTACTTGTAGAAAATACACATTACAGTATTCAGAGGTGACAGGACATCTTTTGACAACTTATTCTCAACTGGTTCAGGAGAAAACAAAATTCTTGGCACCATACATGCAACTCTTCTGTAACTTTGAGATTATTTCCAGAATAAAAATGACTTTGTAAAAGAAAAGGAAAAGAGAAATTAGAGATGGTGATATAGATATTTTTTCCAAAGTCATACTGCAAAAAATGTAAACAATTGAGGCAGTTGCTAGAAGGGGAAGTGGAGGGATCAAGAAAAAAATCAAATTTTGTTTAAGATGGAGAAATAACACCATGTTTGTATGATAATGGAAATGATGTAGAGAATCAAAAACTGATGATGCAGGATAGGCAGAAGGTGGAAGAATAAACTGCTGGAGGAGGTTTCTTGGTTAGAGAGATGGGATCTACTGCACAAGTGAAGGACCTCACTTTTGATCACAGCAAGGATCTCCCCAGATTAGCAATTGCTGAAATCCTGCTATCCAGGATCCTCACCAAACCAGACTGGGACTGAGAACCAGGAAGTAAGGAGTTGTGGGGGTGGCGGGGCGGGGCAGGTGGTACTCTAGACAGCTTCAATGAAGGCTACCAGACTGTGATTCTAGGCTCCAAAAAAACAGGAGAATTACTCTAGGAAGACTGCTTGACAATGCCAAGACAAAGCAGTTGTCAGTAAGGATAAAAACCAGATCCCCAAATTTAAACAGAAGGTAGAGATATAATGCATCTTCATTACATCTGAAATTGAGACACATCTTAAAATTGATGTTGCAAAATGCTTGCAAGCCATCAGGCAAAAAAATAAGCACAGACAGGCTGTCATTGCCTATACACATGGGAAATTGCCTGTGCATTAAGGGTATCAGTCATAAAATCATGGCTTTAGTTGGGTTGCCTGCATTAATGGAGCCATCTAAGGTTGACTTAACTTTAATTTGTTTTTTAAAACGATTTCAAAGATTATACTGGATGGAGGCTTGAGATGGGAAGTGTATATAGAAAAACAATCCAACTGTTTCCTCCTAATCTATGCTCACACCACTCTACATACTTCTTTTCTGATACCAGATGTGTAGGTTTTCCCACACCAAGCAATTCTCTGGCCCACCTGCATGTCCTACAATTTAATTCAATTCTGATACTATCTATGTGGAGATAGATCCCACAGGTTAAGAGCTTAGTCTTACAAGACTGCCCCTGCCCCATTTCAAATGCCAATAGCAAGTAGTAGGCCCCCAGGTTACTCACAACTTCTGTCCAACTTGGCTACAAATCAGAGGTTCCCATGACTACCTCTTCAGGTTGGATAATTTGCTAGAGTAGCTCACAGAACCCAAGAAAACAATTTACTTGCTATTTCCAACTTATTGCAAAGGATATTTTAAAGGATATAAATGAAGAGGTGGAGAAAGAGATATATAGCGTGAGGTTGGAATTGGCCTAGAAGGAGGATTGTATTCCATTTTTCCTAATAAAATTGAACACAAGCATTTTAGGGAAGGGATACTCTCAGCTCAAATGCTGGAAAAATACTTAAAATGTCCTAAACCTAGAATATATGTCCTCTCTCTAGTTCCAAGCATGGTGTCTAACTGGACCGTTTCTCACTACAGGGTTCCATGAAGTTCAATTTCAATCTATTATCATAATCATCATAAAGATGACTTAATCATTAGAAATGTCCATATTTGGCTCACTAATTTATACATATTTGTCCTCGTGAAAGTCAGTCTGTTCTTTTTATACGTTAAAGTGTTTTAAACAGAAGGCACACTATAAATGCTAGATACTTATGATCATACAATGATATGAAACAATTTATCTTTCTTTAAAATGACTAATTCCATCCTTTTAAAAAATATTTAATTTGAATTCCCCATTACCACAGTTTTATTTGTCCAGTTACATTCATGCTTGGAATCTCCAAGTCCATAAATGTAACTGGGAATGTCATGGGGAATATAGTAATGTTTTGTTATATGACACTCTTAATATACAAATTTAAAGCTGTCTACTAAAAAAAGCTTTTACAAAATGCTTGTGTACCCCAGTACCATGAAAGATGCAAACAAGTAGACAACATGGTTTTTGAAAAGGACTATGTAGTCTAGGTGGAAAAATTTATTTGATGAAGATGAAACTAATTAGTAAATTGATTAGTAAATATGGTCAGAATAGAAAAAGAGATTCATGAACAAGTAGGAACTTGAGCTGACCCCTAAAGGAGGAATAAGATTAGGAGAGGCAAAGAAATAAGTGGGAAAGGTATTCTCAGTGAGAAACCCAGAATAACCACAGAGGTGACACTTTGCATAGCACACTTTTAGAACGATAAGGGGAATCACTTGGAAAGGTCTGTTGGGAGTATTTGGGAGAAATGAGACATTTTTCTGTGGGGTCAATTTATGGAGCAGCCAATTAGTTAAGAAGCAATCATTTTACCCATGCTCCTGGCCTTGCATCTTATATCTTTTGCTCTTAAATTTACATTATTTTTCATAGTATTAATAGCATCTCCTGCCAAAGAGCATCTTTCCAGCTTACAATGATTCCCATTCCCATTCCTCTACATGGGCAGGTTAATTCCTAGGGGCTATGTCTGTATAATAGAGTTCAATTTGAATGTCAGTTGATTGAAGCTGGAGACAGCTCATTCTTGCTGGAACAGAGATGGCACTCTAGGACTATGTGCTATGGAGACTGAAAAGGATTGAATCAAGCCATCTCTTTTTTCACGGAGCTGGAACTATGAGTTGTGATCCTGGGAACCGTGGGCAGCCATCTTGTGCCTGCTATATGGACCTGGCAGCTAAAAATCTCTTCTTCTCAGGAAAAGGAAGAGGCAGACACAGAAAGAGAAGCAGAGACAGGTGACAGAGCACTGGCAGTTCTCAATGGCCTTCCAGTTCTCACTTCCACTGCCTATCTAGCCACATTTCTGCTCTTGGATTGAGACATCCTATATCTTTTATAATCAGTACCTCTTTCTGCTTAAGCTAGCTTGGTTTAGATTCCTATTATTAGAAACTCAGAGTCCTAATACAATGATGAATAAAGAGATTTACCGAAGCCCTGCTGTCCTTTACTTTTGTGCATGTTCCCTCCTCTTGTGCTCTAAGGACAAGGTTTCTTTAATTTTGTCTTTGGTCAGTGTTAGTGTGAGTCTATTGCTGTTTCATTCATCCAGGTGTCACAGTCCACAGCCCCTCTCTCCCCCTTCCCCTAACTCTCTTCCCAATTTCCTTTTATTTCTCTTTACCCTCTGTCCTTGAATGAAATCCTAACAAAGAAATACAAAGAGGCTGGGAGTATAATTTATATATGCCTGAGGCTTATGAACAGATAATGGGTTCACTTAGCCCAAATCTCCCAGGGTCTGTGATGTAAAGGGATAGAAAACAAGAAGGCTTAAAAAACAAACATGCTACTCATGTAACTATGTTATTCACAGAGTAGGGCTACTCTGTGCAGCATAATTTATTCCGGGGGTCACATGAGGGATAAGGCCACCGCCTGCTTAAGGGACCCTCAACAACTTCAGTTCCAGCTGTGTCCCCAATCCTCCTCCTAAGAGTCCTATTCTTTGCCACCTCAGTTGCAGTAGGTTCTGCCAGACGTATATAAAGCCATTTCTATCCTTTATAGCTTGAAGAGGTCACTACTCTCACTGGAAAATCACAAGCCTGGGCTCTTCAGAGAGAAGCCCCTTCCTGCTGACAGGATCATGTATGGAAAGTAGGTGGAGAAGCCTGAATGCTCAAAAGCCTTGAAAAGACTTCTAAAGGCAGATAACCAAGCCCTAAACCAGCTAGCTGACAATCGTGTCAACACAGTCAACATTTTATCCAACTGCTCAACTAAAAATAATCTGTCACTTCACCACAGCAAGCCTGCCTGGCTCTGAGGTACAGAACAAATGCTGAAATACAGGATGCTGCTGTATTTCTAACAATGTAAGATCCAATGACATCAAGTGGGATTCAGAGATTTGAATGTGAAGATCACCTAGGAAGGCAACTACTCACACCCAGTTTATCAGGTTCATGCTTTGCTTCTTTTTTAGTATTGATTTATTTGTGTCTCTTCAAAGGGCAATCAGAGTGTGGTGTTGGCTTCTTTCTGATGACATTTGGTAACTATGCTTCTTGGATATCTTGTTCGCATCAATAATAGGCCTTGTTCAATTTTTTTGTAGTCTCCAACTAGGTCAGGGATCTTTGAGAGCAAGAATCATGTTTTTGTCTATCTCCATCTTTTTAGAACCTAACAAGCCCTTGCAATTTAGAAAGCTCTCAGTAAAGTATTTATTATATAAGTAAATGGATGAACAACTGAACAAACAGCAAAAATCCAACCTTATGATGAGGGTCTAAGAAAACTTTTTAAAGGACCTAATAATTTGATCTGAATTTTTAATGAGTCAATGCAGTTAAGTGTTAAGTAAAGTAAGGTAACTAAAGCAGCAAGGTAGAGGGGCAAAGGAGATTGGATGTTCTAGGCATTTGAAATTCCCATCAAAAGAATTAAAAGTGGTTCTGTGTGGCATGCAGAAAAGAGAGCAGGAATGAAGCTGAAGAGATGACAGGGGTCACAGGAACTTTGTATACACTGCTAAAGGGCCTGAATTTTATTTTACTGGTGATGGGGAATCATGAGCTGATTTTCAATAAAGAGGAATGTAATTAGATTTTCTTTTAGAACATTATATTTGGAAGGAATATGGAAGGTAATTGATGGCGGGATGGAGATGTGTTGAGATGGAATTGCAGACAGCAAATAGGAGCCCCTTGCAGTCAGTAATTCAGGTGAGGGATGATAAAGTCTAAACTATTTCTGAAAAGCTCTATTTCTATTATCTTTCTTCTGCTGTCAGTTTTCATCACCCATGAGCACATCACATCCTCCTTCAGGAACAGTAACTGGGGATGCTGAATATTAACAGAAAACATCAACCACAGTAAAGCTTCACAAACTTTTATCATAGTTGGACCACCTCAAAAGTCAAAGTGGTATTTTCCAGAAGGCCCATGGGCAGAACCTCCTCTCCCTCAAAAAGAACTCAAAAAAGGGTCATCAAAAATGACCCTTTCTGATTTGACAGTCCGTGGGCCACCTTACTTCTCTCAGCAGGTATTGTGCCCACCTGTCGCCTTGTGCTTTTTCAGCAAGAGAGTGAAAAAGAAGAAGCAAGAAAGAGGAGAAGAGGAAGATGGCAAAGGAGCAAGGTAAGGTCACTTTAGTGATCTCAGTCATGAATAAAGAAGAAGAATTAAGGCTGTTGAAAGAAGAGCAGGAGCTGATTAAATCCTGTGGTCCATTACTAGGCATCAAATTTTACAAAGGAGATTTAGGATAATGGGAAAATGTCCATGGGTATTTGCTCATCTTACTTGTAGACAAAGAAGAGCTCTCTCTTCACTCTCTAGCACATACCTGATGAGACTTAGCAGAAGTAAACTCCTTCCCATAGGACAGTGGTTCTCAACCTTGGCTATACATCGGAATGAACTAATGAACTGAAAAATTCTTTTTAAAAAATACTGATGCCTGAATCATACCCCAGGAGATTCTAATTTAATTGGTTTGGGTGTGGATCGGTAATTGGTCCTTTTATAGAGCTCTCTGGGTGTTGGGAATGCACAGATGAGCTGAGAACCATCGCTGTAGACCAGGGGTCAGTGAACTTTCTGTGAAGCACCAGAGAGTAAATATTTTAGCTTTGTGGGCCATATGGTCTCTGTTACAACCATCCTACTCTGCTGTTTTAGAGTGAAAGCAGCCATAGACAATATGTAAATGAGTGTTCCAATAAAACTTTATTTATAAACATAGGCAGTGGGCTGGATTTGGCCCATGAGCTACAGTTTATTGACCCTGTCAGACTCCAAAGGACAGCTGGATCTCCCAGGTGCTGAATTAGGTATGGAGAAAATAGGAAAAATATTCTAGTTTTAAAAGGGCATTTGGAAGAAGGTTGCAGTTTTAGCTTAGTACAATGAGATATGTTTCTGAGCTGCATTTCATAGAATTCTTGGGTAAGGCATTTTACTTCTGGGGCAGTACAGTTTTGATGGTTAACAGAAATTTACTTTGCCACCATGCCATAGCTATCGATTAATAATGACAGCATATCGGCCAAGGTTTTCACCTGAAAACTACCAACAAAGGGTCTGAATTTAAAGTCTTTGTTCCAGATGAATTAGCCCCAACTTAAGGCAAAGTTGTCAGATTAGGTCTGGGGAGGGAGAGGAAAAAAAGAAACACACAGACTATGAACTTTCATTAAATCTCTTTGTTGTTTGACTTCTTAGGGAGGCAAGGTGTGACTTTTGTGTTTTGCAGGAAAAAAAATTCAATAAAGTATAAAGAAGAAAAAACTTATAACGTGCAAGGATAACTAGAAGGGTTAGACACAAAGTATGGACATTTAGCCTTAGAACCTGAACCAGGACAGAAAAAATTAAAAAACAAATAAGAAAAAGGTTTCCATGAGGACAGGGAGGGGAACTAGTGCACTGATATATTTTATGTGTTCTCTAATTTCTCTCACTGGAATTTAACCATGAGCCTGTTTTGCTTTTTTGTTGTGTTGTGTTGTTAGTTTTTAATTCTATATGGGAAAGAGGATCTAATTTATTCTATTATTTTATGCTGGAGAAGCGAAAGACACATTAGAAATGAACTTCTGCCTAATCTTTAAGATGCTCTCCTGTCATTACTGGTTTTATCCCCCTCTAGGAAAGAGTGGTCACATGACAGATGACTGCAAATCATACGCCTTAGACTCAGGCTAGATGAAGTGTGGGGTTAGGCCATCCTCACCTTTATCCTGTCGATGTTGGCTTCCATCTTAAGCTGCTCTACCAGCTTCCTGGCTTGTGCTATGCTGGCGGTGTTGTTGCTGGCCATCGGAGTGCTGGATAGATCTTTCAGAAACACTAGAAAACAAAAAGAAGATTGTATCAGAGAATTCATGAGCCAGCAAATGTGAAAGTTCATTGCAACTAGGGGATCTCAAAGCAGTGGCTATAGCCAGGCCTGGCTTCTCCAGCCCTCTCCATCCTCGGTTGGTATTACCTCTGATTGGCAGGCAGACCAGAGGATGAGATTTGATTTTCCAATTCTCCCTACTTCCCCATCCCTTCTTCAGAGAAAAAAACACAACACACACACACACAAAGAATATTACCAAATGTTCTCCCAATGGGCTCAAACCCTAACCTTCTGGTTAACTGTGACCACCTCGGCATATTATACTACAGAGAGACTATAGTGGGAGGCTTGGCTTTTCAGTGTCACTTAATCCAGCATTGTTGTAAATAGCCATTCCTCCCCACTCTATTTGAAATTAAAGTTTGAGTCACAACTATCTACTTTACTCATAATTCCTCAGGGACACATCTGTCATGCCAAGTGGGAGGGATTGCCATGCCTAATTGTTAAATATGTCAATTAGTTCACCAGTGTTATTCTAAATGAAGTACAACAAACTTATTAACTGATTTCTTTTATAAATCTGGAACATAAACATTTTGAGAGTAGAGTTCTTGGCTGGGCATGGTGGCCCACACCTGTAATCCCAGCACTCTGAAAGGTCAAGGTGGGAGGATCCCTTCAGGCCAGAGTTTGAGAGTACAGTTCTGTTCCTAGGCAGATTGCGAGATGGTTTCTTTGTCTCTGCCATACCTCTTTCTCCATGTGTGCTCCCCAACCCCTTCAAATCCTAGCCCACATTCATTTCTCTTCTTATCCTTTCTTGACACACCATCTCACTTTATTATTGTTGTTCATCTTGGAAAATATCTTATTTTATTCTCGATGCTGATGCCCATTTCCCCCACATTCTGAACAAATCTTACTTTGTGTCAAGGTGTCTTATGCAATTTTAGGACCATCTGTGTAAATATGCTCCTTGAGATCACTGATATCCTATTGGATAAAGCAAAACCTAAGTGCTTTGATTTGACTAGAGTGCATGACCCATGAAACAGAAACATTAAACACTGCCTCATCAACACTAATGGAATCTTGTTCTGAAGATATTATATAAAAAATAATGACTTCTGCTAGCTTTGGACAATCTTTTCACCAAAGGATGAAGTAAGATCAGGTTACTTATCTTAAAAAGAAAAAGAACACACAGAAAAGCTGGAAAATGAAGAATAACCCATAACAAATTCTGTACGTAGATTTTTTTTAAGCTACCTACTAAAATCAACAAATAATTCTTGTCTTAATGACCAAAAAGCAAAAGTCTATAAATTATCTCTTTTGATACTTATTTCTTGATATCCAGTTCTTCAAGACAAAAGAAGAAATTATGTATAACTCTCTGTAACATACAAATCCCTTCATGGAGAATATTATGTTAAAGAATACTATAAAATAAGCCACCCATCATCATTTACAGAATAAATTGGAGGATAATTAATTGTTCCCTCAATTTCTTTTCTTTCCTTTTTTTTTTTTTTTTTTGAGACAGAGTCTCCCTCTGTCACCCAAGCTGGAGTGCAGTGGCACGATCTCGGCTCACTGCAAGCTCCACCTCCCAGGTTCATGCCATTCTCCTGCCTCAGCCTCCTGAGTAGCTGGGACTACAGGCGCCTGCCACCACACCCGGCTAATTTTTTGTGTTTTTAGTAGAGACGGGGTTTCACCATGTTAGCCAGGATGGTCTTGATCTCCTGACCTCGTGATCCGCCCACCTCGGCCTCCCAAAGTGCTGGGATTACAGGCATCAGCCACCGTGCCCGGCCATCCCTCAATTTATTTTCAAAGAGTTTGGAGACAATAAAATGGGAGGGAAGATTGAAGGAATTTTTGAAGTCACAGAGATCTCTGAACTCTACTTTTACACATTTGGAGATCAAATGAAGGAGAAATGCATGGAAAAACAAAATAATAAAAGGAGACTTTAACAAGTATTATTTCATCAGCATGGTTAGAGACCCAATCATTGCAGCCTCACGGGGAAATTACATGTTCCACAATTAAACAAACATCTAACAGCCTAGGAAGGCTTCACAGGGCCAAGATAGAGCATTGACTTATTCAGAAGGGTAGCTTAACTCTTCTATTCATCCAACATTGGATGCAGCCACAATCTACAAGCCCCTGGATGAAGTTCTGTGAAGCTAAGTTTCTGCCAAACTGGAATTCATTCATCACGCTGAAATGCAGACTATCACAGAATTACCAAATTCTTATTGGGAGATTTGAGATTCTGGCCAGTGACTCTTCTGCCCTGAATCTATACCAGATTACAGGGTAACTTGTGGCAGAGATCACAACTCGCCTTCTAATCCCTCTTCCTTTCTTCTTCATTAGTAATGACACTTTTTTTCTTAGTGGAGACCACAAGAACCCTGAATTTTAGCTAGGTGTATTTAGCTGAAAGATACATTCCAAGCCTCCCTTGCAGCTAGGTATAGTTACATGACTAAGTTTTGGCCAATGAGATATAAGCAGAAATGTTCTTGAAGTGAACAGGTATATGCCTTGTCTCTCCTTCCTCCTGCTACTGGCCTGGAAGGCATCTGCATTGATCACAGAAGTCCATCTTGAACCTCTAGCATGACTGCTACACTAGGGTGAAGAGGAAGATCTGGGTCCTTACTGACTTTGTGGAGCCACCATGCCAACTGTGAGATGATTACCTTTGATGTGACAGAGAAATAAGTGCCTATCTTATTGATGCCACCATTATTGAGGGGTTCTCTGTCATTAGCCAACAGACCTGCTATTAACTGAGTAAATGACCCATTATTGTCGTTCAAGCATCAAGGAAAGTCTGTGTCTCAATGCCTTTTCATGCTCCCTGGGAAAAGCTGTGAGTGGCTTGAGGAGGCTGAGATAGAGAATATATTTGTTCTATTGCTGCTGTAACATATTACTACAAGTTTAGGGGCTTAAACAATAGAAATTTATTATGATTCTGGAGAGCATTATTCTCAAATGGGTCTCACTGGGCTAAAGTCAAGGTATAAGTAGGGCTGTGTTCCTTTTTGAGGCTCTGAGAGTTCACTTTCTTTTATTTTCTAGCTTCTGGAGGCTGTCAACTTTTCTTGGCTCTTGGCCCTTTCCTCCATCTTTAAAGCTGGCAAAGGTAAGTGGAACCCTTCTCATGTCACATCACTCTGACCTCCTCTGAAGTCATATCTTCCTCTGACTGACTTCTGCCCACCTCTTCCACTTTTAAGGACCCTTGTAACTACATTATGCCCATGCAGATAATCCAGGATAATCTATTTTTAAGTCAGCTGATTAACAACCTTAATTCCATCTGCAACTTTAATTCTTCTTTGCCATGTAACATAATGTATTTCTAGGTTCTGGGAATTGGGACATGAACATCTTTGGGGGGTTGTTATTCTGTCTATCATGGAAGAAGTCCTCTGTATAGGCAGGGAAGGGAAGTAGGGAGGTGGGAAGTTGAGATGGGGAAAGAAGAGGCATGGGGCAGTAGTCTAGAAATGCAGGAGGGGAAACACATTTGAAACCTCAATGGACTTAAGAGAAAAAGTAAACCTAGGCTTTGGTTTGTGCTCCTAGTTTTAGGCAGCTACATCCTGAATGTTCTTGTTTTACTGTATGAACCAGGCAGAGTCGAGCACCACTTTTAAAATCAATTAGTGCATTTTTCCCTTTTTTTCACATCCAGCTGATTTCCCGTAAAAGCAATGAAAAAATCCCCTCCTGAAGACTGAAAGAATTGTAAAGTACTAGGCCAGTGTTCCAAAGAAGTGTTTATTTTCCTAAGAGGTGACAGTGGCATTTGGGCGAAGGGTGAGATTCATGTAAAATGGATACTGGATCCATTTTGGGTTTAGAGTCATGTAGTGGGGGATCTCCACAGGCCAGAAGCTAAAATGGGAGCAAAAGAAGGACACCAGAGAGTAGAATCAACTGGTGAGGGAGTAGGGCTGGAGGAGACACAATGGCATCCAGTGTTGGTAAGGAGAAGAGAGGAAGATGACCGCAACTGGAAACACTGGGGTGGAGCTGGAGCAGCGTGAGGAGACTGTGAATTAAGCCATATACACCCGTCTCTGAAACTGTACACATTTTGATGCTTCATTCCTTTCCACCCAATAGTTTTTTATTCTTTGTGATCAGTCTCTTCCTTTTTCTCTTTTAAACTGAACGCAATGTAGAATGTACATCTATATATTGATTAGAATTTGCTGAATTACCTCCTATGTTCTTAAGATATTCTCTTTCTTCCACTTTCTCCATACATCAGACAACATCTGAATATTAGCTGTTAGTTGCTTTTGATTTGCCCACATCTATTTTTCCATCCATGACCGTGGTCCACAATAGACAATCTTCCCCACCTCTACTGTGAATCACGAAATTCCAATTTTGAATACTATGTTGCTGGATCATAATTTTCTGAAGCTCATTTCCTTGTAGACTTTTTGCTCATGTTGTGACTTCTGCAGAATTTGAGGGTCAAGCAAACGAAACATTACACCCCAAAACGTTAAATGCATGCTGTTCTAGAAGCAAGTATTGGCTTTGTATATGTTAAAAAAGACAATACACATGCATCCATGCTTTCTAGCTATTTCCTGAAATGCCAAGTGATGTACCTCTATTCCTGGTTTATTTGAATTTGTTCAAACTTTATAAAGCCAACTATTGCAAACAAAACAAAGAATCTTAAAAAAAACAAACAACAAACAAAAATGCAATGTGAGAGGAAGAGGAGAAAACCCATTCCGATGTTTAAGTGTGTAAATAAGAAAAAGTTTGTCTTCTAAGCTTGAGTTATTTGGACCCTGCATCACACACACACACACACACACACACACATACACACATACACATACATACACACACCCCTCCATTTATGTTAAAGAAGACCTCTACACTGATTCGTTTTTCTTTGTTAAAAAATTATGATAAAATGCACAATATAAAATTACTATCTTAACCATTTTTAAGCATATGGTTCAGTGGTATTAAATACATGTATACTGTTGTGCAATCATCACCACCATCCATCTCCAGAACTCTTTTTACCTTGCAAAACTGAAACTCCATACCCATCAAACAATAACTTCCAATTCTCCCCTCAACCCCTGGAAGCCACCATTCTACTTTCTGTCTCTATAAATTTGACTACTTTAGGTATCTCATAGAAGTGGAATCTTATAGTATTCATCTTTTTGTGACTGGCTTATTTCACTTAGCATAATGTCTCTAAGATTCGTCCACACTTGAGCCTATCAGAATGTCCTTCCTTTTTAAGGCTGAATAATATTCCATTGTATGTATATACCACATTTTCTTTACCCATTCACCTCTTGATGAACACTTTGGTTGGTTCCATGTTTTAGCTACTATGACTACTGTGAATAAGGGGGTCCAAACATCTTTTCAAGACCCTACTTCCAAATTTGGGGGGTTATACCCAGAAGTGAAATTGCTGGATCATATGTTAACACTTGTTATTTTCTGGGTTTTTTTTTTTTCATAGTACCCATCCTAATGGGTGTGAGATAGTATCTCACTTTGGTTTTTATTTGCATTTCCCTAATGATTAGTGAATTGAGCATCTTTTCATGTGTTTATTGGCCATTCATATTTCTTTGCGGAGATACCTATTCAAGTCTGTTGCCCATTTTTGCATTGGTTTTTGTTGTTGTTGAGTTTTAAGTGTCTCATATTTAGGATATTAATTCTGTATCATATAAGTGGTTTACAAATATTTACTCTTATTCTGTGGACTGTCTTTTCACTCTGTTGAACTGTCCTTTGAAGCACAAAAGTTTTACATTTTATGGAGTCCAATTTGTCTATTTTTGCTTTTGTTACCCATGTCTCTGGTGTTATATACAAATCCAATGTCATGAAGCTTTTGCCCTATGTTTTCTTTTAAGAGTTTTATAGTTTTTAGCTCTTATGTTTAGGCGTTTGATCCGTTTTAAGTTCATTTTTGTTCACAGTGTTACAGCCAACTTCATTCTTTTGCCTGTGGATATCCAGTTTTTCCATCGTGATTTGTTGAAAAGGTTGGCCTTTCTCCATTGAATTATGGCCTGGATGTTTGTGTCCTTTCCCACATTCACATATGAAAGCTTAATCCACAATATAATGGTATTTGGAGGTGGAGCCCTTGGGAAGTAATTAGGTCATGAAGATGGAGTCTGCATAAATTAGATTAGTACTCATAAAAAGAGAAATGATTTCTCCTCCTTCTCTCTCAGCCATGTGAGTAAACAGCAAAAAAAATAGCCATTTCCAAATTAGGAAGAGAACCCTCACCAGGACCTTATCATGCTGACATCTTGATCTTGCACATTTAGCAGTTAGAACTGTGAGAGATAAATGCTTATTCTTTAAGCCACCTTGTCAATCGCATTTTTTCTTTTTGATAGCAGCCCAAATTGAGTCAGACAAATGGTCTTGGCACCCTTCTCAAAAATCATTTGACCATATATGTAAGGGTTTATTTCTGTGCTCTTTATGCTATTCCATTGGTCTATATATATGGATTGTCTGTCTTTATGCCAGTGCTACACAGTTTTGACTACCATGGCTTTGTAGTAAATTGTGAAATCAGAAAGTGTTGAGTCTTTCAACTTGTTCTGTTTCAAGAATGCTTTGACTATTTGAGGTTCTTTGAGAATCTATATGAATTTTAAGACAGATTTTTCTATTCTTACAAAAATATTATTGGGATTTTGAAATGGATTGCAGTGAATTTGTCCATTGCTTTGGCTAGTATTGACATTTTAACAGTATTGTCTTCTAATCCATGAACATGAGATGTCTTTTTCCATTTATTTATGTGTTCTTTCAGTAATTTTTAAAAATTTTTGTTGAATAAGCCTTTTACCTTCCTGGTTAGTTCTTAAGTATTTTATTCTTTTTGATGCTACTGTTAACGGAATTTTTTCTTAATTTCCTTTTCAGATTATTCATTGTTAGTGAATAAAGATACTACATTCACTGATTCTTACTGGAGAAGAATGCTTTTGTCTTCTACCTTCACATGAGTTTTAAAGTAACTGCATACAATAAGAAGTCTTCTTGAGGAAAGGGTATTACACCTTGTGAACATAATGAGGTCAATAAAAAGGGTTGACAGAGTCCCATTAGATGCTTAGGCAGTTTCAGCAGGGAAGCACAGACACACATCATATATTCTTTGCTAGTGTCCCTTTTTCATTTTACATGTAACCCAAATTGTGCACAAGTTTTTTTTAAGAGAGAATAAAGGTTTGAATCCATTAACCACTGAAATGGCTTTAAAACAAATATGCTGAGAAGACCATGTAGAAAAAGCTTCAAAACATACATACCTCTTAAAGACAAATGACAAAAAAAAAACCTTTTGGTTAAAAAGAGGGTGATTCATTTCTACACACTACTCCCCCTCACCCCATCGGCCTAGTCTTTGGTGATGCACTGTGACTTGTGATGCCCTGGAATTTACCTTTGTAGGGCCCACACTGGCTTTGGGGCCACCAGAGGACCACCCCAGAGGCATGCCCAGCAGTAGACTTCACTTTTTCTAGGAGTTGATGGGGCAGAGGTAAATGGAGTCAGGGTAGGTTCTCCTGGGGAAAATCGATTCCTGAAATCACTTCTGGGATCTCAGAACATTTCTGGAAATCAGCTGGGGTGATGATCAAAGGTTGGATAGTGCTAGAGTGACATTCTTTGGTCCAACAAGCTGTTGTGAGCCCAGTAGTTGCCAGCACCTGCCAAGTACTGGGTCATATGGCAACCATGGTATAGCATGGAATACATGTGGTTACACTTCTTTAAATTCGAATGAGAAAATTTTCACACCAAAGGTTGATTCTTTAAGAATTCTATAGCCAAAATGTCTTTTAAAACTTCTAATAATCTAACCGGGTCTGGTGGCACATGCCTGTATCCCAGCTACTTGGTGGCGCTGAGAAGGGAGGATTGCTTGAGTCCAGGAGTTTGAATCCTGCCTGGGCAACTCAGTGAGTCCCTGTCTCTAAAAAAAAAAAAAAAAAAAAAAGAAAAGAAAACATAAATAAAATTCTAATAATCAGAAATTCTAATGGGACTCAGTCTTTTCTCAAGGTCCCATACTAGACTCACTGGCAGTGGTAACCAACCAGGAAGGTACTGCCTCTTATGAGGCATTTGGAAATGTGTGGGGTTGGTTAGGGCTATGACAATAACTGGGGGTGCTACTGGCAGTTAGTGTGCAGAAGTGGAGACTCTAACGCCTTGTAGTAGGCCAGTCAACAACGAATTGTGCTGCTCAAAGGCCCATAGTACCCCCAATGAGAAATATGAAAGGATACCTAAAAAAAATAGCCATAAAGCCATGCATGAAAAATCTGCTCAAAGAAAGCACTCCATGTGCAAACTTCCAACTAACTGGGTTTTTATATTCTTATGTCTTATAATCCCTATTATTTTCTCAGTGATGATGAATAAGTATTAAGCATTCATAAGTCTCAGTAATATTATGCTTTACTGATATCTGGTCCTGGCTTATCTAAAACAGAGCAGAGTCTCTTTTATGCACTCTACTGACAGAATGAGATTATTCCGGGTTATATTTGCCAGTAAGCAAAAAAGATACAAATAGCAAAAATCCCTGGAACAATCATAGGAATTGTGTATAAGAGATTGATAGAATTCTGAAAGAATGCCCTAATTATCCCACCTGAATTCCAGACTGAAGAATAATACAAAAGGAATTTTATTCTTTTCATCTGATGAGAGGAGTATAGGCCCCGTCCCACCCAACCAACAAGAAACATGAAAAATAGGCCTATTATGGAATAATAACCATTAGAGGGGATTTCATTTTCTAAAAACACATTCAGCACTTTAATTTCTTTCAGAAGGAACTTTTCTGTTAAGAAACCATACATTTTCTTGTCATTTAGGCTTACTAATAAACACACAACCCCTTATTTCTGTGGCACAAAGATAAATAAATGTTTTGTTAATGGGTGGAGAATGTGTAGGTTAATTGTGGAGGATTCCATCCTTTTCATACTTCAATGGTGTTTTTCAAGGGTGGCATCCAGACAGACTTCCCTAAGGCCTTTAATTTCAATTACAACTGTATGTTTCTCAGGACTGTGTTTTGGTATTTGCAGTAGGTGCTGAGAGATTTTGTTTACTGTATTTACAAGCTAGTATTACATTGGCAAAAAAACAATTTTAATGTCTAGAATACAAATTGGAGGTTTATAGTCTCTCAGTCACTTGATAATATTTTTATTATTCTTGTTTGTCAGTCAGCCACATCTTTGGTGATTGTTTATAAGTTGCTTTTGAATTAGCAGACGAATTTCAAGATGTTCCAATTTAGAATTTGTCAGAGCTTTTGCAATTAGTCATCTGGATAAATGTCTTTGTTAACTGCTCATACCATAACCCATGTTTAGTTTGGTCATTTTTGCCACTCACTTTTTTTGATCCTTACTCTAATTCTGCAGCAAGTAAACCATCATCAAATTGATATTATATATACTAACATATGCTATATTATATACTACTAAATGAGGTATATATACACACAACATAAAATTGATCATATTTATATACATTAATTAGACTGGTATATATACTAATATTAGATAATATATGCTAGAATACTGTTAATATCCATTCCTCTAAAGGGCTTTCACAAACAGAACTCTAGTGAACTTATCAATAGTGGCTGCAAAGTGAATTGTGAATGAAGTAATAATTGCAAAATATCAGCCTGCCAGGTTTCAGGGTCGTTGTTTGTCAGGCACCTTTTTCTATTGCCAGTTCATCACTTTGACCTGAAAATACTAAAATAGCACATTTCAATCTCTACTAATCAGCAAACACTGATTTCTTTTGGCTTCTCAGTCACCAAGCAGATTTTAAATCAATAAAGATTTATTGGGACACTTACTGCTTTTCTCTCAACTCTTACAAGCCCCGGAGGATCTGGGTTGGAATCCACCTTGCACACTCAGTCACTCTTTCCCAATCATGTCTTTCAACAATTGGGAAGTCACAAAGATCTTTTAGGTGTCATGATGTCCTGGTTTCCTCATTCACCTTTGTTCATTTTTGAGCAGCAGTGTGGAGGTTTGAGATGAAGAACAAAAAAGGAGATGAGAATAGAGAGTGTGGGGGCAGGTGTGTGTAGGGTAGATGTCTATACCAACAGGCATGGACTAGCTTGGAGATAAAGGGTATGGAATAATCTTGAGCCCCCCAAGTTTGCATTTGAAGAGGGGAGGGCAAGGAAGGAACAGGAAGATATCCAACTGTGGATAGCCTCAGGGGGTTCACAGCAGGGCCAGACGCAGAGAGCTGGACTCACTCCATGGCGCTAAGATGAAGAATGAATTTGTAAACAAAACAAAACAGAACAGGAGCCTTCCAAGTGCCTCCCCACTCCCTCTGTCCCCACTCCTCTTCTTTTTAGTGCTTCTCATTTCCAGAGATTTGATTTTACAGGTCAAAAGCTTTGTTCTTTCATGGAGGACCAGGAACACACACTAATATGAAGATTTGCTTATGGACCAAGAGCTCGCCACATGCCAGGAACTGGGCCAAGGGCTTTAATGCATTATCTTGTTTCATTCTCACAACTCAAGGGAAGTGAACGATACATCCCTTGTTGAAGGAAATTAAGGCTTACTTAGATTAGGTCAGCACATTCGTCAGAAGGGTGTTTCGGCAGCAGTCTCCACAGGGAAAGATTTTCTTTCAGTTCTTCTCAATTCACGTTTTCAGAGGCACCAGACTGATCCTAATCTGGGGTCTATGGTATATTTGGCCATTTTCACATACATAACAGCAATTTTACGGCCTGTATGGCCACAGGGAGAGCAAATGCAAATGAGGACCAGTGTGGAAACCCCAACAACCAAACTTGCTGTGGAGGTCGAGAAGGAAGAAAATGACCCAAGGGAGCAACATATCGACAGAGCAACCTAAAATCCACTCTGGACTATTTCCATGCGGTTTCACTGGGAAGTTGCCACTTACCAAGTGGGAAAGAGACAAAACAACGTATTTCTTCCCTCAAATCAGCATGGGAGCCGTCTATGCTGTGTGGGTGGAGAGTAAGACACAACATGGCTTCCCTGTCTCACGCAGGTGCCAGAAGCCATCATTTGAAATGACAGCTCTCTGCTTTCCAGTAAACTGCTGGTTTTGAAAACATTAACTTTACAAGATGCAGCCTTCCCCTCTTGGAAAGAGGGTCATTGGTTAGCTGTTTCTAACAACCCTGACGAAAAGCAGAGTCCTCGAAAAATGACTTCAAAGTCATGGATTTCACAAATTTTGTAAAATGAAACAAATAGGCCATGTTGCAACTTTAAAATGACATGTAAGCTTTTAGTTTTTATCTGAGACTTGGATAAGGAAACGGCTTGTATCTATAAATGGGAGCTGGCATTCTTAGATGCTAGGTGGGCTTTGTTCACTCCAAGGAAAAAAGATTACTACTTTGAACTGTGTATGTTGGATTTTTTTTTTTAATACAGAAGCCCAGACCATGAACCAGTAGGGTTCCAACAAAAGAGAAATAATGAACTAGTTTCCATAAAAATAGCTCTGTTAACCTATGGATGCCTAATACTTTGCAACAGCAGGCAAGGGGGATCTGACAGGCAGCAGCCTTCTGCCTCCTTGCAGGAAATTATCTATTGGTTAATTAATTTCTTTATTTAAAAAAACCACTCATGCTGCTTCCATCCTAAATCCTCAGTGTCTCCTGAACCTCAGGCAACCCCTGTAGTTCAGGGAGACTACCCTGGTGGAGCTTCCTTGCCCTTGCTCAGATGGTCTCTTAGGCTTCCAAAATCATAACATGAGAAATCCTTTGGTGAACAAAGGATGCTGAGCTCCCCAAATAGGAACTGGACCTCTTCCACTCCCTTGTGTGAAATTCACTTTGTTTGCCATCACTGTGTTATCTGGGGATATTTCTAGTGGTACAACTGACACTAGGTATAACAGTGAGAAAACATGTGCCAGGAGACAGAAGAGCTGGATTCTAGTCTGCTCTGAAACTCCCAGCTGTTTTACAGTGAGAAAATGATTTAATCTTTTTGGGCCTCAGTTGCTCAGCCATAGAGTGGGGATAACAACTACTGGATTGTACACGCATGCCTAATGTTTGTGACAGCACGTTGTAAATTATGGAGTGCTATACAAGGAGTGGGAATGAACAGAAAACAATGACCACCACTGTTTATTGAGCAACTACTAAACATTGTGACCTAAAACATTACATGCATAATCTCCATTCCTCATAACAAAGAACACAAAGAATCATGAAATAAGAATGGCAAAGGGAAAAATCTCTGAATACAACCAACTGTGACTCTATTAAGCAAGAACTTAATGAGCAATCCTAAGCGGGGGAAATTTTTTGAGGGAGGGTTGGTAAATCCTTTTTTGAAATTTCTAATTTTCATGAACAACCTATTAAAGAGATGGTGACTATTTTAAATTGTGGTTTAAAATTCATTAACAAGGATTTACTGCGTGCTTAACGTGTGTGACCCAGAAGCGTATGCACACGTTACACTAAGTTTCTAAAGAAACCAGCCACTGAACGAATGTGAGAGCCTGTGGGTTACCTCACTAATTCTGGAAGACACTTTCATTGTTTGTTAAGGCTTCCTGTGGCCACAGAATAAACTTGCAAGCCTAGCACCTGAGGCTTCCATAATTGGCTGCTCCCTTCTCCCCTTCAGGCCTGTATCTTATATAGAAAGGCTCAGCAGAGCACCTGTCTCCTTTTATCAGCTTAGTACAAGGAGGGCTGGATAACACACTTGTTTCCCAATTCACTTTTAAAAAATATTATTTCTGAATTCACTTTTTAAAATTATGTATTTCTTTTGTAAAGAAATACATAGCCATTTTCGGAAAACTGAAAAGCATAGAGATTCAGAAAACAGAAATCTTCTACAACCCTAGCACGTATAGACAACCAAGTTAATCTTTGCAGCAATTTTTCAAGTGCTTTTTCCCACCTTGGAGTGCTTACATTTTTGTGTCTAATATCATGCAGGGAAGGAAATATTAACTAATATACATAATCATTTGTGGGGCCCTGCATAAATGCTGACCTTTTGGGAAGATTTCTCATGATCTATACTGCAAGATTTACCACCCTGCTCCATCTCCTTTAGAGAATGAAGTTATTTTAATTTTTCCTCATTACTCGTGTCAAACTTTATTTTCCATCTTTTAAGGCTATTATACATCTCTGATAATGTATAGTACAGAGCCACTTTTTAGTCTTTCAATCAATACTGTTTTTAAAATGACTTCTCTAGGTACTTAAAATAAATTGCTATGCCAATATGCCTTTGATAATAAGGAGTAGAGGGAAAATGTAAGACATTAAAGATAAAGGGACAAGCAACCTTTCCTTTTACTTGCTCAGCAAGGGCGTAGACAGCTATTGCCCATGCTGATAGAGAAATACCCTGGGTTGTGGGGAGGAGAACCAAGAAAAGAGCCCTTTTTACAGAATGGCTGTTTATTTGGGTGAAAGGAGCTTGTTTGAAAAGTTGACTTGATGACCAGGAGTTTATCTTACAGATATTATTTTTTAAAGTCAGTTTTATCAAGATATAATTTACACACATTAAAATTCACAGCTAGGTGTGGTGACTCAAGCCTATAATCCCAGCACTTTGAGAGGCTGAGGTGAGAGGATCCCTCGTAGCCAGGTGTTCAAGACCAGCCTGGGCAAAAAGACCAACCTGTCTCTACAAAAAAAATTAGCCAGGCATGGTGGCATGCACCCTATAGTCCCAGCTACTCCAGAGGCTGAGACAGAAGGATCGCTGGAACCAGAAGTCTGAGGCTGCAATGAGCTGTGATCATGCCACTGTGCTCCAGCCTGGGCCACAGAGTGAGACACTATCTCTAAAAAAATAAGAACTAAAAAAAAAAAAAAAAAATCAATGGAGTAAAAGTAAAAAAAAAAAAAAAAAAAAAGTTAGTGTGCCAATGGAAGAGGTTGACAACTGTGTATATATAGTTCCTAAGCTACTATGATTACAGAAGCTATTTTAAGAAGCTATTTAGCCACCTCTGCTGCTCACCTTCTTCCTTTTCTAGCCTACCCTCATAGAATGAACATTTTTGAGACCAGTCCCCAGGTACCAAGAGCACTTCCAAGAAAGCAAAGGCTGTGAACTTGACTGACCTTACTTAATATATACCATGGAGTACACAGAGTTCTTAAATCTAAGTGTTTAGCAGGACCCAGAAGTATCTTGCAGAACCATCTATCCAAAACAGAAATCCCTTTTATAACCACTGATTTAATACACTTTAATCACTTGTGATACAGGTTTAGAAAATTCCTCCCAAAGCATGGAGCCCAGAGTGGCACTGTGTTTTATTTAACAAGTTTGGTCCAGTTCTGGCAGCCCCTGGAGACTCATGAGAGGAAGGACTCTCCAGGATGGGGCTTGACGATTTTTCTAGGAATTAGCAAGTTAGAAAAATGGCTCCTCTGCAAATTTATGCCACTGAGCCTTAAAGAGAGATTAAATATGAGGCATTTAAAAACCCACTGAACCATGACTCTGATTTTGCAAATAAAAAACTTAAGGGACAGAGTGATTATATGAATTGCCTCAGAAAACATAGCTCTCTCTCTGGCCATGTGACTTGCCTGCTCCCACTTCACCTTCTGCCATTAGTAAAAGCTCCCTGTGACCTCACCAGAAGCCGAGCAGATGCTAGTGCCAGGCTTCCTACACGGCCTTCAGAACTGTGAGCCAATTAAACTTCAAAGAAAAGAAAAGAAACAAAAAGAAAAGAAAAGAGAAAGAAAACATAGCCATAACACAGTGTCAGAACAAAGGACTTAAACCCAGGTTTAAGGCACCTGGTTAGATGCACTTTTCATTGTCTTGAATGTTTCTAACATTTTGCCATCCCCTCAAATTGGGAGCATTATTAAGGTTTAGGTTTCTCACTAAGTTGCTTTTCTTCCCTTCCAAATGTAGGGTCACTACTAGAGAAACTCTGTTAGGAGAATGGATGGTTGGGAGTGTGTGAAATAAAAATAATATCCTACCGTCCCTGTTGACCCCTCCCCTCCCTATGGTGATCACTACTGATGAGGCATTCTGATGTAGTAAGCTTAAAGAAACTGGGCTGGAATTGCCACCTTAGTTATTATTTTTGTGCACTGTTTTACAAAGAGTAAAAAGCCTGCAAATTTGACTACAGAGGCTCCCTGATTAGTATGTGAATAGTGTTTGCTAAGAAGGTCTCTGCACTTTAATAAAATAGGCTTAATGTTGTACAAAGGGAGAAACAGATAATTGTGTGGATCTCCAGGGAGTTTTTTAGAGGACAGCTCTTTTTTATAAATGTGGTATCTTGTGATGAGAATGTGAAGGGAAAGACAGAGGGGCATGAAAGTAGCACAGACATGAAGATGCTTAATGAACTGACAGTCCTGGCACCCCGAGGTCTGAACCGATGTTCACATAGAGAACGTGGGAGTTAGTGTGGGGTAACATGGAGGGTACTGAATGCTGAGGCTCAAGGTCTGGCTTTGACTTTCAACTTTGCTGAGTGATCATGGATGAGTCATTTCCCCCCTGGGCCTCAGTTTCCCCCTCTGTAAAGTTAGAGTGCTGAGATAAATGACTGCTTGATTACTTTCTAGTTCTTTGTGCCAGTTCAAGAGGTCGATTGTAGTTTTATTCCTATCACTGCATCAGTGAGTCCCACAGCTCTGGGACTCTCTCAGTAGAGTGAAGTTTCAGCCCATATTCCAAAATGAAATGTACAAGGAAAGTGGATGAATATGCAGAAAAGCCCGAAGACCCATAGGATCCCAGTTGGTTGGAAAGGGGATTTTAAGCTTTTCATTCTTGGGTGTCCATTTCCTGGCTTTCAGGATCACTCTCACTGTGACCTTACACTAGTGATTCTTTGATTCTAGCAGGACTTCCATCTACTGAGCTTACTGCCTTTTCTCTGGCCCTCAAAACCCTCATGCCCTCACGTGCTGCTTTACCAGGCCTCGAGTCCATGGCCTATCATGGAACCACTCCCTTTAAACTCAGCAATCCTGCGTCTTTCTTTCTCCATCATACTGGCTGATAAAATCCCCAATCCTGGTTGGATCCAACTCTAAACCTATTCCGGAGCAACTAGAGTGCAAAATAAACACACATCATGAAAGCTGGTCTCATTTAAAATTCACAGATATTAACTTCAAGTGGATCCTCAGTGCTATCCAGCTTTCCTTCCACATTTCCTGAGTCACCTTCTCATGATTTTCACACCTTCCCTTCTCTCCTCAGACCTGTGATACCTCCTGTCTCCTCATCCTCATTCTCAGCTGGTGAGCTCGCTGCTTCTTTCACTATGAAAATGGCAGCAAGAAGAAGATAATGCCCACATTCTCCAATGACCAACTTACCTACATCTGCATGTCTGTCTGCATAAGCTCTGCCTTCTCTTCTCTTGTGGTAAATGAACACTTTTGCCCCTGTCTTAGGGCAGCCCCTTCACTCGAGCAGTGGCTCTCATTTTCTTTCTCTCACCAAAGGACTCGATTCTTGTAGTTTCTTCCTGGTCCTTTCTGGCATCATTAATTTTGTCTCTACCTTACTGAAGCAATGCCATTGGCATATAAACATCTACAATATCTCCCATCTTAAAAAAATAAAAAGCAACAACAAAAAAAATAAAACCTGTCCCTTGATTCTGCTTCCCTGTCCTGGCCAGTATCCTATTTTTCTGCTTTCCTTTACAGACAACTTGAAAGAGTTGCCTATCCTTGCTGTGTCCACTTCCTCTTCTTCAATTTTTCTTATATCCACTATAAATAGTTTCCCCCAGTGCCTTTCCTGAAACGACATTTGTCCTAGTCACCAGCAAACCCAACTTCCAGTTGGCCAAATCCAATGATCACTTCTCAGTCCTAATCTTATTTGACCCCTGTCTTGGTTTGCTGTGGCAGCTGTAACAAATTCCCACAAGCTGATGGCTTCAAACAATGTAAGTTTACTCTATAACAGTTCTAGAAGCTAGAGTTCGAAATCAGCTTCACTGAGCCAAAATCAGGGTGCCAGCAGAGCCATGCTCCTGCCAGAGGCTCTAGGGAAGAGTCCATTTCTTGCCTCTTTCAGCTTCTGATGGCCACGGGCATTCTTTGACTTGTGGCCAATTCACTCCAATCTCTGCTTCTGTGGTCATGTGGCCTTTTCCTTGCCTTTTGTCATCTCCCTCTGTCCTCTCTTATGAGGATACTTAGGACTGGATTTAGGCGCCCCCACCCCACCCCCCAGGATAATCTAGAATAACTGTTCCATATCCAGAGCTTTAACTTAATCACATCTGCAAACATCCTTTTTCCTTATACTTAACATTTATGGATTCTAAGGATTAGGACCCGATACTTTAGAGATTTATTCAGGCCACTACAACCTCCCAGCAGTATTTAACACAATGGATGGCTTCCTTTTTCTTAAACAATTTCTTCACTTGACTTCGGTGATCTGCTCTTTCTTGATTATTTTACCAACCACAATTATTTTTATTTTATTAATTTATTTTAGAGACAGAGTCTCCCTCTGTCCCCCAGGCTGGAGTGCAGTGGTACAATTATGGCTAACTGCAGCCTTGACCTACTAGGCTCAAGTGATCCTCCCACTTCCCAAGTAGCTGGGACCACAGGTGAAAGCCACTACACCCAGCCCAGCCACAATTCTATTTCCTGTTTCTATGAGTTGTTTGACTATTTTTAGATAACTCATAAAAGTGGAATCATACAGTATTTATCTTTTTCTGACTGGCTTATTTCACTTAGCATAATGTCTTCAAGGTTCACCCATGCTGTAGCACGTGAGAGGATTTCCTTCTTTTTAGGGCTAATAACCCACTGTGCATATATACCACATTTTCTTTTCTCCTTTTTTTTTTTTTTTTTTTTTGTTTGAGATGGAGTCTCGCTCTGTTGCCCAGGTTGGAGTGCAGTGGTGTGATCCTGACTCACTGCAAGCTCCACCTCCCCAGTTCACGCCATTCTCCTGCCTCAGCCTCCCGAGTAGCTGGGACTATAGGCCCCCGCTACCATGCCCAGCTAATTTTTTCTATTTTTTAGTAGAGACGGGGTTTCACCATGTTAGCCAGGATGGTCTCGATCTCCTGACCTCGTGATCCACCCACCTCGGCTTCCCAAAGTGCTGGGATTACAGGCGTGAGCCACCGCGCCCGGCCCACATTTTATTTATTCATCCACTGATGGACATTTGGGTTGCTTCCACCTCCTGGCTATTGTGAATAGTGGTGCCGTGAACATGGCTATACAACTATCTCTTTGAGATCCTGCTTTCAATTCTTTTGATATATAACCAGAAGAGGCATTGCTGAATCATACGTTAGTTCTATTTTTAACTTTTTTGAGGAACCTCCGTACTGTTTTCCAAAGCAGTTGAACCATTTTACGTTCTCACCAGCAGATAAATTGTACGTTCCAATTTATCTACATCCTCATCAACACTTGGTATTTTTTTCTGTTTTTCGATTCTTGTCTTGCTTTCCTGTCATTTCTTTCTCAGTCTCCCTTCTTGGATTGATTCATCTCCCTGATCCCCAGGTCTCAGAGTGTTTGCACTTTATTCTTGTATGTTGACACTCACCCCACTCAGTGATCTCATTCACTCTCATGGCTATAAACACTCTTTCTTTGCTTACATCTCCCGATTTTGTATCTTAGTTACAAATCTTGGCTCTCACCTCTAGGCCCATATATCCACTGCCTACTCACCCTCTGTATGTGAATGAGCACCTCTCACTTGACATGTCCCAAACCAAACTCTTCTTTTCCAAATCTGCTCTTCTTATAGTCTTTCCCATATAGCAGTCAACAGCAGCTCAATTTCTTCTGGTTGCTCAGATTAAAAACTTTGAGAGTCTTATTACTGCTTCCTTTTGCTTCACATCTCACCTCCAACCTACCAGCAAACCCCTGGACTCTTCCTTCAAAATATAATCAGAATCCAACCCCTTATCTTCGTTCCACTGCTATCACACTAGCCTGGCCACCTATATTTCTGTATTTCTTTTCTCTTTCTTTCCTGTTTTTTGTTGGTTTTGTTTTGTTTTTGAGACAGACTCTTGCTCTATCACCCAGGTTGGAGTGCAATGGCATGATCCCGGCTCACTGCAGCCTCCTGGGATCCCGGGCTCAAGCAATCCTCCCACCTCAGCCTCTCTAGCAGGTGGAACTATAGGCGCATGCCACCACCATGGGTTGGTGCCATCCTCGCAGTAATGAGTAAGTTCTCACTCTGAGTTCAGGTGAGATCTGGTTGTTTAAAAGAGTGTGGGACCTCCTCTCTCTCTTCTCCTCTCTTCTCTCTTCTCCTCTCTCTTTCTCTCTCTTCCTCTGATGTGCCTGCTCTCCCTTCACCTTCCACCATGATTGGAAGCTTCCTTAGCCCCTCACAAGAAGCAGATACTGGCACCATGCTTCCTTACAGCCTGCAGAACCATAAGCCAATTAAACCTCTTTTCTGTATAAATTACCCCCACTCATGTACTTCTTTACAGCAATGCAAGAATGGAACAACACAAGTGATACATTTAATAGTGAAAGGTCGCATTCAAGGACTCATATTGTGTCTTTCTGTTTTGGGGAGACACTTCTGAGGCAAGCCAGAAACAGATTTTGCAGATGAAGAGACAATAGAGAGATCAGGTGACATGACCAAGGTCAAAGATGATGACCAGAAGCCGAGTTTTGTGTATCTGAGAACAAGAGCTTGCACTAAGAAACCCTAGGAAACAAAGTCCTTTTTCACGCTAGTTATTTCCTGTGAAAATGACTAGTTTCCTCTGTAAAGTAGGGCCAAGGATAGAGCTCTCATCTGAAATCATTTTGTTTTGATAGTGGGTATGGATTAGTCAGGCTGCTGGTTACTGTGTCCCTCCTCACCAAGAAACGTGGATGGGCCGGACAAGGCTTTTTTTCGCTGGAATAAAGCAAAGCTGACGCTACTAAGAGAAATGAGCATGTTCCGACTATATTTGCACAGTGCATTAACCAAATATGCCAAAAGCAGCACACACAAAGGAATTGGAAGACCAGCTCATGCCTGCTTAGGGCATCGTTTGCTTGGCTGAGAGTTATTCAGTGTCACATGGCTTGAGGCTAACATGAATGGGCCACCTTACAGAGAAGAAGTGGTGATTGGTACTCTGCATAGAAACATTATGGAATTTATAGAGATAGAAGTTTTTATTACCAGTGAACTTAAAATTAAGGTGATATATTTTCTTCTGGCTGACAAAAACAGATAATATCATCCCAGCAAATAGTTTTCTAGAGGCACTGATTCTCCTATAAACATTTTCATTTATCTGTCTAACTGGCGTCAGAGCAGCCTGTGCCACAACTGTTGCCAGCCTCTTCTCTCGACGCCAGCCTCATATTGTCCTTGTGTGTTCCACCCTACCAAGGGTAAAAGGATCAAGGAAGCTCCTGTGGCAAACGGATTCAGTTTTATCTCATCCTAAAAAAAATACTGTAATGTCATGAAAAATCAAGCCAAAACTGAGGAGGAAGGAGAGATAGATGTGACTTTTAGTTTTAACACCTGTCTATTCATTAACCCCACCCACCTCCACTCACTTTTGGCTCCGGGTACATACGGCTTATATTTATGACTAATGCCTGGTATTCTTTCTTTACCTTGGGCCTTGCTTGGAGGAGCAAATCCTGCTGGAGCTGCTAGAGGGTTCTGTGATTTATGGATACCCATTTCAGAAACCCTGTGTGTCCTGAAAGGCTGCTTAGTGCCTCTTGATTCTCAGCATCCTCGCATTCTTTTCACTTCTGCAGCAAATGTTAGATGAGTCATGCAGATATGAACTGCATCCACCATTGGGGGTAGATAGGAATGGGATGAACAGAAACAGTCCGTGGCCCCATTTCAGCAGCTATTTAAAATAGCTGGAAAGGAAACAACAAGCAGCCCTGTATCTAAGCCAGGTTACTTGCTGGCTGGCCCTTTAACTGAGGTGACTCCTGATTAAGCAATAAGTCTGATTCATTTTACAGAGGTCTAATTAATATTTTACCATTACAGAGTCACTTCAAATTCCCAGGATTTGGTCCTACAAACCCTAAGGTCAGTAACCTCGGTTGCTTGGGAAATATTTCTTATTCCTGAGCTTCACATATAGATAAACGACAGAACAGAATCTTTAATAAAACTCTTTAAAAATGCCTAAAGTTATAGTTCGGTGAGAACAATGAAAGCACATCATTTATTATAGACTACGGCTTAGTTCTCACTAGTTATTGTGATGGTATGGAGGCTAGAAAATGGCAAACACCTGGCTGGGCGCGGTGACTCACGCCTGTAAATCACAGAACCCTCTAGCAGCTCCAGCAGGATTTGCTCCTCCAAGGAAGGCCCAAGGTAAAGAAAGAATACCAGGCATTAGTCATAAATATAAGCCGTATGTACCCGGAGCCAAAAGTGATTGGAGGTGGGTGGGGTTAATGAATAGACAAGTGTTAAAACTAAAAGTCACGTCTATCTCTCCTTCCTCCTCAGTTTTGGCTTGATTTTTCATGACATTACAGTATTTTTTTAGGATGAGATAAAACTGAATCCGTTTGCCACAGGAGCTTCCTTGATCCTTCTACCCTTGGTAGGGTGGAACACACAAGGATGATATGAGGTTGGTGTTGAGAGAAGAGGTTGGCAACAGTTGTGGCGCAGGCTGCTCTGATGCCAGTTAGATAAATGAAAATGTTTATAGGAGAATCAGTGCCTCTAGAAAACTATTTGCTGGGATGATATTATCTGTTCTTGTCAGCCAGAAGAAAATATATCACCTTAATTTTAAGTTCACCGGTAATAAAAACATGAAATTACAGGCATGAGACACCGCACCTGTAATTTCCAGCACTTTGGGAGGCCAGGTGGGTGGATCACAAGGTCAGGAGTTCGAGACCAGCCTGGCCAGCACGGTGAAACCCCGTCTACTAAAAATACAAAAAAATTAGCCAGGCGTGGTGGTGCGCGCCTGTAATCCCAGCTATTGAGAGGCTGAGGCAGGAGAATTGCTTGATCCCAGGAGGCAGAGGTTGCAGTGAGCCACGATCTTGCCACTGCAGCAGTCGAGCCTGGACGATGGAGTGAGACTCGGTCTCCAAAAAATAAAAAAATAAAATAAAGCAAGAGAGAAAGCCAAATACCTAATTGATACTTCAGAGGAGACTTGGAATTTCTAGGAAGTGTTTTGGGGTCATGACAAAAACCTCAGGATTCTAATTACACAAGGGGATCAGCTCATGTTTTCTTCTCATTTGCAAAAAAAAAAAAAAAAAAACAACAACAACAACAACAAACCACCAGAAGACTTTATTTTAAAAACTTTCAGCCTTCCTTTACATAACAGATCACTGTTTCTAAACATCCAGGTGGCCTTATTTAATCTAACTGGGCAATTGAACAGAAATCCTGCCAGCCCTCTGGGCCTACTTTCTTTTCAAATCTCAGTGTCATCAAGTGATTTCAGGCTTGCCTATTTAATGTACCAGGCAGTGCTTGGAGCTACGGATAAAACAGGGAACCAGGCACAGCCCCTATTTTTAGGAAGCTTACACTCTAAAGGTGAAAACAGACCCATAAATAGGGAATTTCAACATGGTGTGATTTGTACTAAGATAGGAGAAAGCCCAGGGTATGGTGGAAATACCTAGAAGAGGCATTTTTGTTTTTCAGAGAGAAAGAAAATTTTAGTTTACAGTACTAATGTGAAATATAGCAATCTGTTATATTGAATAAGAATTTTTCTCCAGCTAATAAATACAAAGCTCAGTGCACTCCCTCAGTTAGCAAGGAAGTGATATAAATTGATTTTCAGTCCTTGGCAATCTGATGAAGATAAACTGGACTCAGAATTTGAAGCAATGACATCAAGAATGAGACCTGCCTGACTTTTGAGGTCTCCTGTTATTTACTGTTATTCACCCAATGAGTCTTAATTGAAGTAGATCCACTGGCCAAATAACAGTAAATAACAGGAGACCTCAAAAGACCTGACTTTTGAGTAAATAACAGTAAATAACATGAGACCTTGACTTACAAAAGAAAACGTGAATTGGAAGAATTTTAATACTACTAAATGAGAGAATGGTATCAGAGTAAAGAAGTGTGATGACTGTAATTCAAAATGACATCAGCTTCGGATAAGTAATAGAAATTTGATCCCAGACAAAACTATTTATCATGTTGCTGGACTGACTGTCCACCTAAGTGTAATTATCTGACCAAATGGAACTGCTAATGGCGAGGAAAGACAAAACATTGTTGTAGGGCTTTCTCCATAGTTCAGCTAAAAACGGGGTCCTTGTCACACAACCATGAAAAATTAGGCTTGCAGACACTTTGAAGGGTGAGGACAGGGTGTGTTGGGTGGAAAGAAAAAAAAAAGGAAACAGGGACCCTTAGCAAAGCCATAGACCTGCTAAGAGGCTTCCATTCTCACAGACTGAATCCCAGGTTCCACACCGGAAAAGGGAGAGGTCAGGCTCCTCCCTCCGCAAAATGGCGCCAACTTCCTGAGGCTCCATCCCAGCATGCACTCTGCCCAGTGTGCAGGCCCCTAGGGAGTCTCTTTATGCTTGGCTGTCTCAACATGAGAAAGCAAGTGTGTGTGTCAGTGGTCATTTTGGATTTCTCACTGCGTGCTGAGCACCAAAAAGGTGGCCTACGTTCCTGGCCATCCTACTCTGACTCCTGAAAAAAATTAGTCCAAAACTCATTCTACAGTCAGATATAAACTCTTTTTTTTTTTCTTACACAAGAGTCTACTTTTGTCCATAGTCTCTATGACTTGTTTAGAAGGGAAGAGATGGAATATTTGTGAAAGTTAAGATCTAAAATCTGCTTTTTGCTTTGTTCTTCATGACTTTTTTTCCTAAATAAGCTTAAATGTGCCTTGGTGAAGCTTGGTGTTAGAAGCAAACATAAAGTCAAACTGCTAATTTCAGGAGACTTCGGAAGACAGAAAAATGACATCATCAGATTGAGAACTCATTAAATACTGTTTCTTTAAAAATTAAAGTGGACAATTTTTTAAAAAATTGCACACTTTACCTTCTCAATGTCCCTAGACCTCTGTTTTCTCAGTCATTTACTCAGCTTAAAAAAAAAGAAAAAAAAACAAATTAAACACAAAAACAACTGATCACTTCCTTGGAGCCTTTTTCTCTTTGGCCTTACTTCATCCTCACCTCTCCAAGTATATTTAAGACTTCAGGCCAGGCGTGGTGGCTCACACCTGTAATCCTAGCACTTAGGGAGGCAGAGGTTGGTGAATCACTTGAGGCCAGGAGTTTGGGACCAGCCTGGCCAACATGGTGAAACCTCATTTCTACTATAAAAAAAAAATTACAAAAATTAGCCAGGCATAGTGATGCATGCCTATAATCCCAGCTGCTCAGGAGGCTGAGGCAAGAGAGTCGCTTGAACCTGGGAGGCGGAGGTTGCAGTAAGCTGAGATGATGCTACTGCACTCCAGCCTGGGTGATGGAGTGAGACCCTGTCTCAAAAAATAATATAAAATAAAAGACTTCAATGTCAAGTCTTGCATAAGAGAATTGGAGCAGTAGGCCCCCAAGAAGGCAGTATCCTCTGATTTTCAGAGGAGCAGATTCTGAGCGCTTCCTAATTTGTGCACATTTTAATTACCTTTACCTACAATGGCTATACCATGGGTTGGGAAGAGGTTGGCCTCAAAGAGGCCCAGAATCTATTCAGGTCTACTGTCACCTGGATCCTCTGCCATATACTAACTGGTCAAGTTACTTAAACATGCAGTCTCAGTTTTTCAACTGTAAAATGGGAACATTTTTGAAAAATTTTAACTGACATATATGTTATATTGTATATGTTAATTGTATTATGTGTTATTAATTACATAATTGGATATAATAATTCATGGGGTACACAGTGATATTTTCATACATGTATACAACATGCAATGATCAAATCAGGGTAATTAGCATATCCATCACCTCAAACGTTTATCATTTCTTTGCATTGTGAACATTCTGAAATCCTCTCTTGTAGCTATTTGAAAATACAAAATCAATCACTGTGAACTTTAGTTACCCTACAGTGCTATGGAACACTGGACCTTATCCCTCCTATCTAGCTGTGATTTTGAATCCTTTATAAAATGAGAGTTAAAGAATATACTTCTTAGGGTTACTGTGGGGATAAAAGAAGATGGTTCATGTCCAGTGCTTAGAATAGTGCCCTGTACACAGTGCAAGCTTAACAACTGCTGTGTGTTATTAGGATGATGAACACAAGAGCAGAGATGACAGGCAGCATTGTCAGATGTGCACGAGGACAGGATGTTTTCTAGATGCTAAGTGAGGCCAGTGTTTACCTCCAATTATTTACACTTTCAGTAGATCCTGGCTTTGGAAAATACCATGCTGAGAACTGTAATATAGTAGTACTGTGTTTCAGTCTCTGCATTGCGGCTTGCCTAACAAGTTAAGATGAATCTCATCATGGACTTTTTCTCCTTAGAGCAACTTAGCTTGTCAAGGGCTGTTTCTTCCTCAAGGTTCCTCTGCTGAATCTCAGAGCAGAAGTTTGTTGTGGCATTGACTGTCTTCCTCTTCCTTCTTGCCTCTGACCTGCAGTATTATACCTTCAAATAGCAAAGACTTTCACTGAGGTAACACATACAGGCCCAATCTTCCTAAATGTTTTATATTTCAAAACTACCTCTCCCATCCCATTCTTCTCTATTAACTAATCTCAACTCAAATGAATAAGCCTGATGATGTACTACTAATTTCAGGTAAAATGATTGGTAGTGATGACTGATATATAAATAGTACTTCATAATTTAATAGGGGTCTTCTACATATAGTATGCCATTTTGACTTCGTAGCTATTCTGTGATATTTAGGTGGGTGTTATCATTCCTATTTTCAGATTAAGAAACCGGGCTCAAGTGAATTAGCTGGCTTGCTCTAGTCTACAAAACTGTTAAGGGACCTCAGTTAGGAACCCAAAGCTTCTTCTGTGGTCTGTGAAGCCAATCTCAATATGATGTTAGTTGCTTAATTTGTAAGATATGAATGACCAGTAGCTTAAGCCTATCAATAAATATGCACATTTAAAAAGAGACCTGAAAAGGATCATAATTTTATAACTACAGAATGAAGACTGGGGTAGGAAGTATGAATTCCAACATCTCTGAGCAGAGAATCTTTCTGAGTTTTGTTGCCCATTCCTGCTGACCCGCATGATCAGCCCTAGGCAGAGGTGTCCCAGAGTCTGTTGAAGCAAAAGCTGAGTCCACCCCTACCCCAGGGAATCTGGGATCCTTTCCTGTCACAAGCAAGGGTTGTATTCGATTTTTATCTTAAATTCATATACATTTTACATTCTATTCCATGTCTATATACATATTTTTAAATAAAATAAAGTGAAACTTTTACCATATTAATCTTGGCACATGGTTGCAATTTCTCCATTTAAGAAAGTGCTAAGATAGCACGAAATCCATTTAAGGTCAGCCAAACAAATATTTATTCATTAAATCAAATGAAGAACATATGTCTGTGTGTGTGTGTGTATTGTGTGTGTGTATATATATGTGTATATATATGCACACATATATATACACATACATACACACATACATATATTTGCCAATACAGAATATAAAATGTAAACACGTATATATATGTGTGTATGTATTGGGAAAAGTGAACACTAACCATCCAATTTCACAGTTTCAAAAAATGTGAATCTCTACACCAACCTTCTCTTAACCTCTACAGTTCAAATCCAAATCTCAAACTTTCTGATTTGAATTTGCTTACCCCTATGTAATTCTAACTTAAGACCTAAGACCAAAAGGGAATCCTCTTTGAAATGCTCCCTCTCACTCTGGGCACCATCTTGAAGGTTCCAACAGAAAGGGCAACACATCAGCTTACCATGGCAGCAATTCGCTAGTCCACAACAGAAAAAAGCCTTAGACAGGCTCCAAGCATTTCCTGCTTAATGCCTATTTTCTCTGCTCAGTTGTCATTTTAAATAAGGGTATTTTGTGAAAAACAAAACCACCCTGTACGTGGGAAACCATAAAGAAAGTTATTTGCTAGAAAGAACTGCCTTGCTAACAAAACGTATGTTGGCATGTTTAAAGACAGAGCTCCTGGGGCTGCCTTGAGTAAGTCTTGCTGAAAGTGTCTGCATGGCATTATACACAAGGCTTTCCCTTCTCCTCTGCCCCCACCCTGCAGCCTTGGAAATTTGCAGTTGCAATCTTTGACTGGACTCTATTGAGACTTTCCACCCCCGGCTGCTCAGGAAACACATACCAGCAAACAGAATGAAAGGGCCTTTTATAAGCAGGAGTCCGTTATGTCTTAAACAGACTCCCACAGAAAGACTTTTTTGTTTCTTACTCTTCAGGAAAAACTGAGCTCCTTCTGAAAAGTCTTTGGAGAGGGAGAAGAAACCGAAGACAGGGAGAAGGCTCAAGGGAGGAAGATAGGCTAGGGACAAAGGAGGGGCAGTGGAAATTGTCAGAGAGGTTGAACTCTACTTTTCTAAGGTAAAAGCGACAATGTTGGATGGCCGCTGATAGGGGTAGGGGTCAGGGTGTGGTTGTCAGGGCTAAGAGGGGAGCTGGCTGCTACTACCCCTTGGAGTCTTCCCCCTCGCCAACTACCACCATCCCCAAAAGAAGGAGTCATCCATAGCAAAAAACACTGAGAGACTCTAAGTGCTCTGGTCTCCAGAAAAGTTTCAGGAAACTAGATTTTTGCTAAGTAAACTTAATTTCTTGTCTTTTTCTTCTCCTTTTCCTTTTATCTAAAAAGCTACATTTTCTGTTTTACAAGATCCACAAGCAATTTCTTTCCCATGATAGCATCCTAGTTTCTCACAGAAAAAGTAGTTTCTCTCTCTTTTATAAGAAAGCATAATCTCCATTATTTCAGACATCCCCAAATCACAGTAGTCTGAATTGTCAGAGTTTTAGCTGTCAGAAGATTACACAAACACGCATATACACACAGAAAGTGGAAGAAATGTAAAAGTCTTGTTAGTTCATTCTTTATTAAACATTTAATAACCACTTATAATATAACGGAGTCCAGGCGGTATCATTTATGAAGAAAATGCTAAAGAAAATAGTGCAAAGGAACAAAATGATAGTTTCAGAGATTTGGGTGTATTAAGAAATGAAGAGAAAATGATGCTGTTTATTGCAAGTCTGTATGGGTTTAATTAAAACAGAATCTCTGTGATACACTAAGTCAGCTGAAGTTAATACTTATACATTTTTAATGAATTTTTTCATAATTTGAAAAATCCTTTTCAAGTTTAATTTATGAGGACTCATGTTGCTTAAGTAGAGCAAAAACCCATTGGCATAAGAGCATCCACCTCTCAGCCTCTGAAGTAATGGCATTGATTTCTCCTGCTTTGTTGTCCTGGCCACAGGTGTGAAAGCATTATGAAGTAAGCACTAGTTCAATATCCTGTGTGCACCCCATCCTCAGGGGCTTAATTACCTGCCTGTGTCCTAAGGAAGAAGAGAGTCCCTGTGGGTATGAAATAAAGCATTCTATGGTTTGGGCCTTCTTCCAACAATAAAAAGTTGTGCTTTAAAACATGCTTAACACAAAGCGAGTTTGGTAAGAATTGTGGAAATGTCAATTATTGGTTCCCAAACACTATTTTGTTTACATGTTCACTCCGGGGTCCCGAGTATTCTGCCTCTACTAGAGTCCAGGCCTTAGAAGAGGTGACCTTCTCTCAGGGAATAGTAATAGCAGTTAACGCTTCTTACATACCATAAGGCAGGCACTAAGTACGTTACTAGATTAATTCACCGAATTCTCGCAACACTATGCGGTGCATACTATTTTATCTCCCATCTTACAGTTTTGGAACGGGAGGCACAGAGAAGTTAAGAAATGCACTTAGTCACATAGCTGGTAGGTGACAGAGCTGGGATTTCAACCTCACGATCTGGTTCTCAAGTCTGTACCTTTTTTCACTATACAATACAGCCTTTTAGGACACTGAATATGAAAGGACCTCAGAGATGACCTCATCTTAATTCTCTAATTTTATAGGAGAAAGAATGAGATTCAATGAAATTAAGTGACTTATCCAGAGGAATATGGTGAGTTCTTGGCAATGTTTGCAGCAGAAACAAAATCACTCTAATCCTAATGAAATGTGTAAATACCACACCCTTCACCCCACCCAAAGAACTCAGGTTCTCCTAAGCAGCCCAGCTCCCATGTTTCCATGGCCCCAACAGTTGCAATTTATCGGGGCTATGGAAATTCATGATGTCTTGGTTGAGAAAGATCAACATCTATACTGGCAGTAACACAGGTAAAATTCATGGTGAAGGCATCTTCCACTGCCTACATAGAATGAAATGGAAAGAGGGAATAAGAACCATTCAAGGAACATTATTCTAAGAGCTCAAAATTTCCGATGCTCACCTAGACCTTTCCATTTATAAATTCTCTCCAAAGTCAGTCTTTCCAATTGTATCTCATAGTTTCATGGCATTCTGTTCCTATTGTTCAGAGTACTTCTGTATCATAATTTCTACGTATATTCTGCCTTCTGTATCTGTAAAGTCAACCAACTATAGATTGAAAATATTTGGAAAAAATGGATGGTTACCTCTGTGCTGAATATGTACAGACTTTTTTTCTTGTAATTATTTTCTAAAAATATAGTATAACAACTATTTACTTACATTGTATTAGGTAGTATAATTATTATATTGTATTAGGTATTATAAGTAATCTAGAGATGATTTAACATATAGGGGAGGGTTTGTATAAGTTACATGCAAATACAGTTGTCCCTTGATATCTTCAGGGGATTGGTTTCAGGACCCCTGTGGATACCAAAATCTGAGGATGCTCAAGTCTTGCAGTCAGTCCTGCGTTCGTTCCAAATATGGTCCTCAGTATCCGCAGGTTCTATATCCCACAAATACCATATTTTTGATCCAACATTGGTTGAATTATCAGATGCAGAACCCTCAGATACAAAGGGCCAACTCTACAATATCATTTTATACAGGGACTTGAGTATCCACGGATTTTGGTCTTCAAGGGGGTTCCTAGAATCAATCCCCAACAGATACAGAGGGACAACGGTTTATATCTAATTGTGTATGTGTTTAGTTCTGCTCCCCAGCTAGACAGTACACTCCATGACAGGGGCCATATCTATTTTTATTTGCCTATAAATACCTAGAATCTGGTACATAAACAGGTGTTTGGTTAAAATTTGTTAAATAAACTTATACCAAAGCCTCAGCAACAGAGTGTTAAAAGATGATCTCTGTTTTGCCTGATAAACATCTGTTGTTCAGTGCTCATTATCTTTATTCAGTTACTGGACCATATCCATTACTAGGGCAGAACATGTTCAAACAAACAAGTCTCAATCAGCCAAAGCTCTGCTGCCTTACAAATCTACCTTTCATTCAGTGTCCAGGAATCCACTAGCTGGGACTGGTTATGTTGTCAAACCATAATCATCAAACTACGGAAAAAGACCAGTCTAAAACACCAAAATTGGGGACACATGTATTACTTTTAAATTCTGAGGGTAACTCATAGTATGTGAGCTGGATTTGCTACAAAACACTTCTTCTGGGGACCTGCTTGAAAGGCTAGATAAAACAATTTTTGTTTGGCATGTGCAAAATTTATATGTAAAGAGCTATCTTTAAAGACTTTAAAGATATTCTAAAACAAATTATTCTTTTAACATTTTAAGCATTATTCTTACAATCTTGTTTTCACATTATTGCATTAAACACTTCCATTATCATCCACAAAGAAAAGATTTTTTGAGTAATATTAAACACCACTCCAGTCACTTCTGAAATAAAGCACAGTGTGAATTAATAGAGTTTAAATTAATGAAGACTTTCTCTAAGTTATAAAATTTAGAGTAAAATTATAAAATTTAGAGTAAAATCGTTCAAAGTTTTCTAGGCTGGGCGCGGTGGCTCACGCCTGTAATGCCAGCACTTTGGGAGGCTGAGGCGGGCAGATCATCTGATGTCAGGAGTTCAAGACCAGCCTGACCAACATGGAGAAACCCCGTCTCTACTAAAAATACAAAATTAGCCTGGCGTGGTGGCGCATGCCTGTAATCCCAGCTACTCAGGAAGGCTGAGGCAGGAGAATTGCTTGAACCTGGGAGACGGAGGTTGCGGTGAGCCGAGATCGCGCCACTGTACTCGCATGGGCGACAAGAGCAAAACTCAGTCTCAAAACAAAACAAAATTTTCTAAATTCTATTTCCTTGATGATGATACACAAGAATTTCTCCAAAAATAGTAACACCTTGTTTATTTTAACCCTTTTACAATGAAGGCAATAAGAAAACAGATGCAAGTTCGTAGTTTATTTTGTGCCTAAGTAACAAATCTGCTTTAGTTTCTATTCTGTAGCTGATCTCCAAGTATAAATTGTCTTATTTTTGTGTTATATAAGTTAGTGTATTTATTTTTTTACTTATTTTCACAGCATTAATTATTGGAAAGACAGCCTACAAACACAAGGCAAGTATTCTCTCCTGAGGTCACACCATAGATGAACAACTGTTCTTTTATTTTTAGAAAATATCTTTGTGTAAGTTGGGATAATTTTAAAATGTGGATTCAACCCTTTGCCTTATTTTATCAAGACTGCTCTTTTTTTTTTAAAATGAAGGAGGTAAAATTTGACTTTATTTTTTGGAAAAATGCTCTCAGCTGGGACTCATGTCTACATGAGGACAACTAAGAAGCAAAATTGGCCAGAAGCAGCTCTTTGCAGAGTGGAGACAGTGCAGCTCTTTACCACGGGCATGAAGACAGCTTGGCGACATGGTCAAAGCTTGTTAGGTCACCACCTCAGCAGGTCTCTTTGACACTGTCTAATAAAAATGCTTTTGGGATGGCTTTCAGCCCACTGTTTTGCCCCTAACGCTTCTGGTTTATTATCCTGTAGCTTTTGTCCTCACTTTTGAGGGATGTAGTGAGGCTTCTTTATCAGTTTTTTTTTGTTTGTTTTTTGAGACGGAGTCTCTCTCTCTGTTGCCCAGACTAGAGTGCAGTGACACGATCTCGGCGCACTGCAACCTCCACCTCCCAAGTTCAAGCAATTCTCCTGCCTCAGCCTCCCGAGTAGCTGGGACTACAGGCGCCCGCCGCCATGCCTGGCTAATTTTTGTGTTTTTAGTAGAGACAGGGTTTCAACGTGTTGGCTAGGCTGGTCTCAAACCCCTCAGGTGATCCGCCCACCTTGGCCTTCCAACGTTCTGGGATTACAGGCGTGAGCCACCACACCCGGCCATTTATCAATTTTTAATACAGTGTTTCTGATGCTTAATAAGAAAATGATCCAAAGTTCAGATTTTCCTTTGTGATTAAAATAATCATGACCTAATATCTCAAAGGAATGACTAAAAAAAAAAGTCTGATTTTTACTTTCAGGGAACAACACATCTCCCTTGATTAATCCTAAATACCTTTAATCAGAGGTAATTCAGTGTGTGCAAGATTTATACTATTTACTGGAAGTTAAGTGATTTAAAAAAAGACATGGTTTTAATAAACTCTGCACTAGGCTAAGGTTCCAACTCACTCCCTGGAGGATGCTACATCTCACAGGAAGATTACAGAGGCGATTGCAGTATGAAGGCAACCAGCCATGTCGTTGCTGTCTGACAAATGGGATGCAATTTTCTTGTGCTTTACACCTGGGGCTTAGTAAGTACAGCTATGGAAAAATTGTTTCTTCCCTATCCTTCCTCACGGCAGCGGCTAGGATTCACTGGGAAGTGTGCTGACTGGTGGATATTTTCACTCCAGAACACTTGGGAACTTTTCACTATGATAGAAGAAATTTCAGAAATGAGATATCATTTTGAAAGAGTAAGGATTAGCTTAGGATGTACTTACATGCCTAAGGGCTACCAAAGGTTTAGGGAAAGTCCGTTAAATCATGTTTTTCCTAACTCCTACATCCTCCCCTCTAGCTACAGTCTTGCTTTCACCAGGCTCTGCCCACCAGTGCACAAGCCAGCCCTGAACATGCCTGGCAGTGTAGATAAAATCAGATCTCCACCAATGGGTGAGGTCTGAAATAGATTTTGCTTCTTTAAGTCTCATAGCCAGGGACCTAGGAAACACCTGATCACCCAGATAATGCTCCCTTCATCCCACTGTTTTGGCTGGGTCTTCTGCCAGGCCTCAATCTCCAGTGGCCAGATCTTCTTCTCTGAATTTTAATAAATGCTATTAGATGGGAGGCCGCTTCAAAGCTGGCAGATGGCCCTGGAACCCTCACACTATCCACTACCTGACATACCCTGTCCATCACACTGCACCCCTGGGTACCTACACCAACCTGGGTATGGTCCACAGAAGCCTGGCACTGCTCCACCACACCGCAGGCAGGTAGGCCTCCCAGCACCTGGCTCTTCTACTCCTGGCTTCCTCCCCCTCGATGGCCACTGTTGAAGCTGCACCAGCTGCAAATCCGCTCTCCCAGGAGAGAAGTTTAATTGGATTAATTTCCATTTCTTTTTTTTTTTTTCAGGATTATTTTAGTGGAAAATTTTTAGCACTTTGAGATGTTATAACACTGGCATCCTAGAGACCGAAATATGAAATAACTTAGTACAAAATAGGTCCTCGTGGGAAGCCAATGTGCACATTTTCCCACCATATTCTGCCAATGGTGCACTATTCTCAACTACTCCATTTATCTCTAGGGGGCAAATAATGGATGTGTTCCAGCACCCACTCAATTTCTGTGTTTTCGTCTAGCTGAAATAATAATAGATGTAAAATATGGCTCTCTGTCTAAAATTAGCCTCTGGTTAGACACTAACAGCTACCACTCAACACAAGGAAATTTTACACAGAAGTAAAATGATTACATAGGTAGAATGATGCATGAGTTCATTTACTCAATCAATAATTCTTTATTCTTTTGGTGCCTGCTATATGTAGTATGTTGTACAGTAAGGGATAAAGAAACAAACAGGAATAGGCTTCTGTTCTCAAGGAGTTTATCTTTGAGGTTGACTTTTTTATTCTTTATAGTTTTACTGTATAACTGTAATGCCTCCCGCCCTGAAAATGACAGTTATTACAGGTTTAACTCACAGAAAATATTGTTAGGTATAATCTACCACCACAGTCTCAGGAGAACCCAAAAACCTGGATGTAGCATTCTGCAGTGTGTCTTTGTCTGGGAACAGAGTACAGCAGCTGTTTCCTAAGTTCTAAACATGGGACCCATAATTCACATATGCAGGCAAAAGTGATTCAGGCTAAGTATGTGTTCCTTTCAAAGCACTAATTTAAAGAAATACCACTTTTTTTTTTTCCAAATAGCATTTAGTCACAAAACATTTTAGAAAAATATCAATTTTCTGTTGCAGGGAAATCATTTAAGGGCTGGGCTAAAATTCAGAAGAAGACTTTTGTTTCTTTTTTTAAATAAAAAGTCACTTTATAATAGAGAACGGATGGCTTCTAACATATCATATTTACCCATTTCCCCTCCCTAATTTTCCATTTACCCCAAATGCAGTTTGTTTTCTTGCTGCCTCTTTAAGTCCCTCCCATATCCTCAGAGCAGCTTAGGTGTCTTTTGTGAATTCATTTATGCTCTTTGTTCCATGCATCGTATTTAGGGCAGTAACAGTTTACAAGAAGCAAAACATATTATAAGTTAGTGATAATTATTACACTCAAATGCATCCTCTCCCTCATAATGGAGCAGAGGTGTAATATGACAAAATAGAAGTTTCTCAATCCAAAGCTGCCATCTTTATCTATGAACCAATGAACTGCCCTTCACAGAAGGCATTGGTTCTTTACCTTTAAGGATGATGCCCTTATTCTAAGAAAAGAACAAAGAAGGTTAGTGGGAGTACAGGGAAGAGACAACTGAATTGATTCATACACTTAAGCTCTAAACATGGCCAACATCTCTTAGTAGCTGAAGTGAAATGGTAAATACTTTGGGTTATATAGTTTTCTGATAAAGTAAAGGCAAAGCAAACTCCTAAGTAGAAAGAAATGACCCTGAACTTTTAAACCCAAGCAAGCAGTCATGGAGTGACAGGCTGTTTGGCCTTGCCTGATGACAGTGTACATGACAGAAAGGCATGATGGCGGGGCATGTATCATCTTTGTCCATTTCCCCCAATTGAGACCCCAATCATACCATCTTCAGGTTTCTTCCAAAGTTACGCGTAAGTGAGTGACTCTGGTCAGTATCAAAGACCAGTATTTTGTCTGTATTACATTTGAAAACACACAAAAAACATAAAGAACTCTTCAAATGAAATCTGATAAAGCTAATAGCCCATGAGGATCAGTTCAACAAGTTGCATCAGCAAAGACCTCTCTTTGTTACTGGATCTACCAGATCCAGGCTGCAAAGGAGCTCCCTTAGACTGCTTTAATTAGGTATTTCACTTACAAATGAATTAATTAATTAGAGATAAGCACCTGAAAGCACATGACTCATGTGGTCTAGTTAAAGCTTTAAATAGATAAAAAACTGCTGACACCTCATTACCATTAGGTAATTTTACACGGGACTTAACACCCAAGATGATTTACCAAACCTCTTGCCAAAACAGCATTTATTCTAATCCCTCCCACACCTTGGGAACCTTAGCACAAGGATCCTTCAAGAAGATTCAGGGAGAAAGGATTAGAGCAGGAGCTATGGTTACTGTGGCCTGTGTTTCTTCATCAGTTTTCCTTTCGGACATAATGAAATGGCCTGAGACGGCAGTCCTTTCGCATTCTGCCTTGGTCTGGCTTGTCCGTTCTATGTTGCCTAATAACTCCATTCAATGGCACAGTCATTTCTGGCAGCCTCCAGCTAGAATCAGAGTGGTGGCAGACATACTCAAGAGCCAATATGGAATGACTCCATTCCCCCAAAAACAAGATGATTGCAATTTCAATATCTTCTGCAAAAGTAGATAAAAAGGCAAGCAAGCAAACAAAAAACCTTGAACTTTATATTGGATACAGTGACTCCCAGTTTTAAGCACACATGGAAATTCTTACCTACAGATAAAATGTTAGTGATATTCTTCCCATTGTTTTTCATATATATGAAATGAAACATATGTATGAAAAAGGTATTTGGATATACGTAACATTTATGCATATATTGTATATGCAACATATGCATAAATTATATACATGCAACATTTTCATTGTTGGTGGTCAGTTTTAAGGGAGAATATAGAGTACTTTAATCCTAATAATAGAACTTATAAATGTAACTTAAAGGAAGTCACCTCCACTCCCACAGTAACTTCTAGTTTTACAGCAGTACTAAGAGGTCTGTGCTTATTCCTTTATCTAGAGCACAGCTTTTTGATCTGTTGCTCCTCCATACAACCTCTAGACCTCCTCTCTACATCTCTGCTTCTTCCCTGATCCCAAAGGTGATGACAATGGGGGAAAGGACCATTCATCCTGTACTGCCCTCTCATCCTATGATCCCGTGGCACCTGTTCTTTCCGTTCTCCCCCATAAACTTATTTGTTTATTTTTAGAGACAGGGTCTCACTCTGTCACCCAGACTGGAGTGCAGTGATGCGATCTTAACTCACTGTAACCTCTAACTCCTGGGCTCAAGCAATCTTCCTGCCTCATCCTCCCAAGTAGTTGGGACTACAGGCACAAGCCACCACACTGGCTAATTTTCTTTTTAAAAAATTTTTGAGAAACGAAGTCTGGCCATGTTGCCCATGCTGGTCTCGAACTCCTGGCCTCAAGCGATCTTAATGCCTCAGTTTCCCAAAGTGTTGGTATTACACGCATGAACCACCACACCCGGCCTACTTTTTAATGCTTCTATCATCCTCCAACTTATTAACTTTTAAAAAATATAAACATATATTACAGGTGAAAGAATAAAACAAGGAACACCCACATACTAAACACCTAGAGTTAACAATGGTCACTTTTGCTTCCCCATCCCTCTGTCTCTCCTGCCATTTGAAACTAGGTAGCAGGTATCACGAGACTTCATTCCTAAACACTTCACAGTATCATCCCTTTGAAAGTAGAAACATAAGCTTACAGGTTCAATTAATTAATTTCTAGCCGATTTGGTGAGCTTCAGCAGTTTTACGTAAACATTTGTTTTCATTTCTCTTGGGCTGTCTTCCACCTCAAAGAAACAAAACACACACATACACACACACACACCCCCCCACCCTCAAAACCAAGCCAGTAGCTGAAATACACGTTGCAGCATAATGTCTGATGTAAGGTTTTTATAAGGACTGCCCACACAATGTTGTTCACCTGTGTGGTGCCTTTGGCCTCATATTAGAATCACTGACATCTTAGAAGAAAGCATCCAGGCTGGTAACCTTGTAGGGAATAGCTCTCTCGAGAATGTCAGACTTGGTCAATTATGCAATTGTTTCGGCAATTTTACCCCTGGGCACTTCTGGTTTGTCTGAAGAAGCCCAGCAGTAATGAAAGTGGACAGGACTCCACCCACAGAGGAGTTTTGTCCTGGAGATGGTGTCCAGGCATCTCTGGAAAGACCTCTGCTCAACCTTCACCAATGAGGGCAGCCGTAGCAACAGCAGGAAGTGACAGTCTCTCCCTCACCTAACTGGAATCAGTGAGGGTGTAACATTATCAGGACACATTCAGTATTTAGGCTGAGCCACTGGAATTAAGGGATTTTGGGGGTTGGGGTGTGAGGGTGGAAGATGGGAGCAGCTCACAGTCCTGCCTAAGGTACAAGGGAGTCTTAGTGCTCTCTTCCTTTTCTGGCCATTCTTACTATATTTCCCCCATTCTTTCTTCGCCATCTCCCAAGAATAATGAAAGCTAACATTTATATATGGCTGAGAGGCAGTGCAGCAAAGTGGTCAAGAGCTTGGACTCTGGGCCACACTGCCCAAGTTTGAGTCTCAGTTCTGCCATTTACTCAATATTTGATATGTTGGGCAAGTTACTTAACCTGTGTGCCTCCATTTCCTCATCTGGAAAGTGGGGATGATAACACCACCACATATTTCCTGGGAGCTTGTGAAGAGTAAATAAGTTAATATATGTAAACCACCTAGAACAGTGCTTGACACTATTAGCTATACTTTTTTTCATTTACTAAGCAATTATGTTATATAAAGCCCTTTTAATGATTCAACTGCTTTAATCTAACAATAACAACAACAAAAAAAAACATAAGAAAAGGCTATCAGGACGGGCATGGTGGCTCACACCTGTAATCCCAGTGCTTTGGGAGGCCAAAGTAGGCAGATCACTTGAGGCCAGGAGTTTGGAGACCAGTCTGGGAAACATAGTGAGACCCTGTCTCTATAAATGTTTTTTTAAAAAATTAGCCAGGCTTGGTGGCATATACCTGTAGTCTTAGCTACCCAGAACGCTGAGGTGGGAGGAGTACACGAGCCCAGGAGTTAGAGGTTACAGTGAGCTATGATAGCACCACTGTACCCTAGCCTGGGCAATAGAGCAAGACTCTGTCTCTTAAAGAAAGAAAAAAAAAAAAAAGCTATCATTACTCTCATTCCACAGATGAGGAAAATTAAGTTCAGATTAAGGTCACTAAATTTCCAAGATTTCCCAGTCAGTAAGTGGAGGGGCTGCGATTTGAACTCAGGCAATGGGTCTCCAAAGTTACATCTTTGGCCATTCAGCTTTGTGGATTCCCAAGTCAGGACACAAGAACACCAAGTTACTGGTTAGGGACTACTTCATTCTCATAAGCCTTGATAACCATTACCTTCCCTACCCCATAACAGAATTTATTCATATTTTCCCACTCCAAGCACACACATACATACACATGTACGTAGACTTTTTATAAGGCTTATTCCATTAAAGCATGACACCAAGCCACGTTACACTTTGTTTTGCATTGCTGCACATGCCAAAGCTGACCAATGGTACTGACTAGCCCCTGCCCCAGCTTCCAGGGCCCTGACCACATTCCCCTCTCACCCCCCAATTGCACCACTAGACAAATTCTGAGCTAGGAGCACAGTTCCCAACTGTACACCTCTTTGTTAAATAATGGCTCAAAACTGACATGAGTAGCAGTGATGCATTTCAGAAGTTCAAAAACTAAAGACAAAAGGGAGGAAAGTAGGTTGTTCTGGAAGCTCTGCCAGCTAATTCCATGTAGACAGGTGACCCATATTATGTCAATTAAGTGCTGTTCTAGAGGCATGCTGCCATGGGCTTTTTACAACATTGAACATTTTAGGATAATGGGGAGACAGATTAAGGTTTGCTGAATGCACCAGGGCCTTTCCTTCGTAATTCAATTAATAGAACAAGGCATGGACTTTTGTTGAAATCCTCCCAGGTGGATGAAAGGCAAAGTGGGGCACAGACTTTTAAGTCCATGAGGGTAAAAGTAGGCTCAGGCAAGGCTGTTCAGCTTCTGGAGTGTGTGCCATGTGCAAAGATGGGGCACAGCAGTGTTTGCCCATGAAGCCCAGGTAGACAATGAGGGGTAAAAGGTACATGGCTAATAGAGTCTTGAGACCTCCTGCCCCAGCTGAGATCTCTCGCTTCCTGCCCAGTGGCTGTCACTTTCCCCCTTCCTTCCATGCCTGGGCTTTTGAACACGTCCGTATCCTGAATTCCTTTTCTCAAAATGCTTCCAGGAAAATGTATCGGTCCTTTATGATTTGGCTTCCAGCTCCTTCTTCAGCCTCATTTCTTGCTGTGACTCCCTCTGACCACATTGGCCTTTTTCAGTTCCTTAGTAGCCCCCCTGTTTCCTGCCTCAGGGCCTTTGCACACATGCCATTTGTTCATTTGTTTTCTGCCTGTCATGACTCTACCAGCAACTCTCTTAGTGACCTCAAATTCATCCTGCAGATCTCCGTTTTCCTGGCTTCCTGGAATACTGCTGATTTCTAGACATAAATACAGTTTCCAAATATATATTTGTGGTTATATTATTGTACATCTTCCCTACTAGACAGCAACCTCCATGTTGGTGCCTGTCTTGGTTCACAATTACATACATAGGGCTTATCATAGCTTCCACCCCATGCTGGGTACTAAATATTTATTCATTGTTGAATGAATCCATGAATGAATGGATCAATTCCATTCTTTCAGAGTCCTGGTCTCTCAATGTGTTTCTTTTCTCAATTTGTATGCTGCTTAAAGGATCTTGAGTCTGAGGCATCAACCAAAGCAACAGTGGGATTTTCAGGGAGGAATGGTTGTAGGCTGTTGGGAAGAACTGCAAGAGGCCAGCTTTCCACAATCCATTTCTCTTCATTTCTGGCTATTAGTGCCTTCATCAATGCACAGACAGATGCCTGAAGATGTCAGAGTTTAGCTTATTAACAAATGAGCTACACAAACTTCCTCAGTATTCATACTCAAGGGGGAGAAGTCAAATTTGGGCCCTGGAGCTACATGGAGCTCTGAAGGGTGTGCCTCTGCCTACAAATCAGTCACTCACGGGGTCCTTTATGCAATCCCTGATGGTTGCTATGATCTTACAGCAGGCCCTTTATTTTCCTTTTTAGTCTTAAACTCCTCTGCCAAGTACAACAGCATGCCTTCCTCAAAATCACAGTAAGGTATATCCAAGTCAAATGAGGCTGATTTTAGAAGGAAGATGTTATTGGCACTTTTGTCACTATTGGAAAGAGTGTAATTGGGTACAACAGTTTTAGCAGATAATTCAGCAATGTCTGTTGAATTTTTAATGTCTATACCCTTCCACTTGAAAATTCACCTTCTGAAGATTTGCCCTGAAGAATTCTCACACAGCACAAAAAGATCAAAAAGATTTATGTACAAACACGATTCATATTTTATTAAAAGCTGAAGGAAAAAGCTCAATTGTCCAACAGTACAGACTGGCTAGATAATTCTGGTAAAGTTATTCTGTTAGTCACTCAATGGAATATTATGTAGCCAGAAAACAGAATGAATTTTATATACTGACATTGAAAGATATCCATAATATACTGTTAAGTGAAAACAATAAGATTCAGAATAGTGCAGTTCTTTATTTTATAGTGATATGTAAATATCTGTTAATAACTATGGTTATATAAGAAGTTTACATGAAAATTTTGATTTCTATATTGTACCCGAGTATTATTTACACTTTAGAAGTGTATTTTACTTAAATATAACAATCAAATTTACATTATAAAAGCAAAGGTATAAAAATTGTCTTTAGGCTGGGTGCCGTGGCTCATGCCTGTAATCCCAGCACTCTGGGAAGCTGAGATGGGTGGATCACTGGGTCAGGAGTTCATGGCCAGCCTGGCCAACATGGTGAAACCCCATCTCTACTAAAAATACAAAAAAAATTAGCCAGGTGTGGTGGCACACGCCTGTAATCCTAGCCACTAAGGAAGCTGAGGCAGGAGAATTGCTTGAACCCAGGAGGTGAAGGCTACAGTGAGCTGAGATAGCGCCACTGCACTCCAGCCTGGGTGACAGAGCGAGACACTCTCTTCTCTCTCTCTCTCTATATATATATCTTTAAAATATGACAGATCATTTTTATTAACTTGACCAAGAGTCTGTCCTTAGACATAGCACCAGACTTCAAAGAATGCAGCTCTCCATGGTTTCTAGAAAAACTAGGCATTTGGGCCTTTGGTAGCCGGCCTCCAAGATGACCTGCAATAAACCCTGCCCTGGTATTCACATCCTGTGTGACCAACAGAATAGTATAGAAATGATGAATGTTACTTCTAAAATGACATTACAAAAGACTGTGGCTTCCGTCTTGGGCCCTCTTTCTTGGATCGCTTGCTCTGGGAAAAGCCAGGTCATAAGCAGTCTATGGAGAGGCCCCGGCCAAGAGAAACTGAGGCCTCCTGCCTACAGCCATATGAATGAGCTTAGAACCAGATCCTCCAGACCCACTTAAGCCTCAGATGACAGCCGCCCTGGCTAATACCTTAACTGCATCTTTGTGAGGGTGCCTGAGCCAGAACCACCCTGGATTCCAGCCCCACAAAACTATTAGAAGATAGATGTTTGTTGTTTTAAGACATTAAGTTTGGGTTAATGTGTTATGTAGTTGTGGGTAACTAATACAGGACCCAGTCAACTCCATAATTTTTAGTGCCTATTTCCCAACTTGCACATATTAACTTTATACTCTAAGCCTAGTCTCACATTGGTTCTGTCTTTATACCAACCTAAATCAGTAAAGACCAGCAACTAAAGTTAGTGTAGGGTATTCTGTTCTCTCCTCAGGAGGATACCACTAATGATGAGGGGAGGGGGACTGAATCCAAGGGACATCACTGGGATCACAGGAACCAGGAATCAATTTGGTTATCAAACCTTCAAATGAAAATCCTTTGGTTTAAAAAAGATTTCTACCTTTTCTATCTGACCCAATCAAATTGTTACATTATTGAGACAGGCAGTGGTTCAAATTAAATGTCACAGAAGAACACCCTGACGATGAGAAAAGGAGAGAACACTAGGAAAAGCTGTCCATTGTTTCCTTGCTAAATGCAATCTCTGATGAAAGAGGAATAGACTCCTTTCCAATACAAGTTGAGTTTTGCTGAACACCAAATGCAGAGAGGGAAATGGTTTCTCACTGCGGAAATTCTTCTGCTATTATTGTTGTTATATTTCTACTTAAGACCCTTAATTTCAATGCTTTTGAATCCAGCCATAAATATGTGTTCAAATAGTTGTAGGATGATTTATTTTCTGTTTAAAATGGTTTGTACATGTATTTTTATGTAACTAAAAAATGTCTGAATGAATCAGCACTTCACAAATCAATGACAGGTCAGAGGAGCATGGCCAGCATGTCTGGAAGGAACCAATTTCTCCCATAGCACCATCAATTTATTGCTAGCTTGGTCCAAGGAGATTTGGCAGTGGCTGTCAGCCTGAATAAAATCCAGGAGCCGTCATGCCTGTGCCTCCAGCGTGGCTTAGTGATAAAGTCACGGAGTCCCTGTAAAAGATTCTCCAGCGGCCGGGTGCGGTGGCTCATGCCTGTAATCCCAGCACTTTGGGAGGCCGAGGCGGGTGGATCACGAGGTCGGGAGATCGAGACCATCCTGGCTAACACGGTGAAACCCCGTCTCTACTAAAAATACAAAAAATTAGCCAGGTGCGGTGGCGGGCGCCTGTAGTCCCAGCTACACGGGAGGCTGAGGCTGGAGAATGGCGTGAACTCGGGAGGCGGAGCTTGCAGTGAGCCGAGATTGCGCCACTGCACTCCGGCCTGGGCGAAAGAGCAAGACTCCGTCTCAAAAAAAAAAAAAAAAAAAGATTCTCCAGCAGGCTGCATGCAAAATATATTCTACACACATATGTTCTATTTTCATGATTATAGGGAGATGGCAGTGTGATAGATCAAATGCAAATTCATTTAAAAATACTGTACAATTAATAGCTTTCTCAACCAATGGATATTAAAAGTACATCTCTTATCCTATAATGTATTGAGATTTATAAAATGTTTTTAAAAAGAAATCTTTTCCAATTCAAAGTGTTGGGAATTATTGTTCTAGAGATGCCACTGCAAGGTTAAAAAATTCTTGTTCTTCACTAAGATATAATGGCATTCTAATCCAGTTTTACCACTCTGTAAAAGTAAAAACTCAGTAAATTGATTAAACCAAATCATGCTTCAGGCATAAATTTACATTTACAGAATACTAATTTTAAACAAAAAAAGAGAATAGGCTCATTATGTATCAGTAAGTATGGTACATAAAATGTATCACAATGTCTTCATTCCTAGTAGGTTTTTTAAGAAAACAAAGCTTAATATGAAATAGTTAAATAAAGAAGGAGGCAGGAGGAAAGGGGCAGGGCCCTTGAGGGTCGGGTGATAGGAAAGGCAGAGAGTAAAAATCCTTGCCTCATGTGGAAAACCCAGATTCTAGCAACTTCTGTGAAATAAAGTGATAGCAATAGTTTCCTGAGTTTATTAGCTGAGAAGAGTGAAGAAGGAAAATGCTATCTGTTTCAGTTCTCTGTTGTACCGAATGGTACCCTGTGTATTAGTCTGTTCTCGTGCTGCTAATAAAGACATACCCAAGACTGAGTAATTTATAAAGGAAATGACTCACAGTTCTGCACGGCTGGGGAGGCCTCGGGAAACTTACAATCACGGCATAAGGGGAAGCAAACACATCCTTCTTCACATGGCAGCAGCAAGGAAAAGTGCCGAGTAAAATTGGGGAAAGCCCCTTATAAAACCATCAGATCTTGTGAGAACTCACTAGCTATCATGACAACAGGATGGGGGAAACTTCTCCGATGATTCAATTATTTCCACCTGCTCCCTCCCACAACACGTGGGGATTATGGGAACTATAATTCAAGATGAGATTTGGGTGGGGACACAGCCAAACCATATCGCCCTGCCAAAGAATATCCCCTGTGTTGCCATGGTTGACTTCTATGGCAAATTCAGCTTCCACTCTTTTGGAACTTGTCATTCAGCCTGAAAGACTAAAGGTAACTAAGGTGGACCTAATGTGCCTAAATTTATTTTTATTTTTTCTCTGTTAATCTAAAGGTATGGTCAGAAAAGTTCAGCCAAACCATGTGGTGAGGTAATTAGGATGAAAATTTTATTGCAATTTTAACACAGATGATCATTTTTACTTTCAAGATACTTATCTCCTGTAGTTTTCATTTATATGGTAAACAAAATATAAACCCCCTCAAAGATTGAAAACCACAGCTATCTCACAATAAAAAGGTAAAACAAATATACTTCTGCAAATAATTCTTTCAAATATTATTGAATCTTAAGTGTCTAGGAAGCAAGAATAGACTTTTCTCAAGATTGGAGCCACAGTGAAAGGTAAATAGTTATTTGGGACAAACTATTTCCAATCCCTGAATGATGGGGTGATTCAGGAGCATGGATGCAGTGAGCCAACCAAGTCAGAAGTTGCAGAGAATATAAACTCCTCCACTTCCCACAACTTCTCACACTCACATAACAAGAAACTGACACTAAAAAATATTCAATACAATGGCAAAAGAAAAAATATTTTTAAGTGTAGATATGTTTCCATTTACATTTATGTGTCAAGATCTGTCAAAACCTACATATCCAAACCGTAATGTTCTCTGTGTCCCTGGCTGACTAGGCAATCAGGCAGACGTAGCAACTGTTTGAAGATGTCTCATATATCAATGGGCACAAAGTGCTTTCCGAAGAATAATTTTTTAAAGAAATGAAGCTGATCAACAACTTGCTAAGACACAAATATGACACCGAAATCTCAACTTGAATCTCACAATGGGCGTGGACACAAACACCTTTAGAGTCTTGATGTTGCGCTTGTTTTTGGAGCATGAGTGAGTCAAAAAGCTTGAAGCTTGGTATTAAAACATTTTTAATCATTGTATCTAGTTTCTCTCTTTCTCAACACTAGAGTGAAAGGGGTATATATACAGAGCAGTTACATCAGTCTGTGAAGCCCAGGCCCCTGCACAGATCATGCTGCAGCTGCCTTAGCTGGGAGTGGGTGGGCCAGGGCAGTTCATCCCAACAACATCTCCCTATGGTGCTCTGAGTAACCCCAAGTGAATCCCTCTCTGTAAGGAATTCTAACACATCCTGTGCAAGATGGTAAGGCACTTTTACTATTCTTTTCCTCTCCTTTCTCTCTCTTCCTAGGTTTTGAGGCAGAGGCTAAAATTCATTTCCCAGGCTCCCTTGCAGCTACGGTACAGGTACACACTCAGGCTCCTGCCAGACCCTGAACTGGAAGCTGGTAATGTGGAGAATCAGTGATGGTACATGTGGGTGTGATGGCAGCTACTTTGGGTTTTCAGAGACAGCTGTGGCAGCAATTCCAGTGGCAGTTTTTGAGCACCCAGGGTCAGGTGTTGGCTGTGTGAGCTGTGGTGTTTGCATCCAATAGAGGCAGGTGGGGTACCTTCTTAGGATCGGCTCTGTGGTGTGATTTGAGTGTTATTCTGTCTACCCACCCTGCATGTCTGAAGATTCTCTAGCTCTCCTGAGATTCTCTGAGCATTGCATGCCTTTTGAGAAATTCCTTCTATGGTGAAGCTCACCAAAGCTGCTGACTACTGCTTTTAACTAAGAATGCCCATGGTGGATACAGCTTGGGAACAGAACAAAATTCTCTGAGGTTGGAATCCTTGTTATTTGCAGCAAATGTTATTTGATTAGGATTTGGGTCACAGCTACCCTGTCACTATCTGAGTTCTTCCCAAACCATAGAGTTGGTGGTGGTTTTCATTTTCTGACCTTGCAGGGACACAAGGGAAAATATTGAGTACATCTGTGAAAGTCCCTGCCATCTTCTAAGGATTTATTGTGTGGGTTTATGCTACTCAAATAATGATATTCTTCTTGATCTTAGAGGAAAAAAAGAAAGAGGATTGAAAAACTCCAGAAAAGACTGGAAATCGTAGAGGTCTGGAACTGTGTGTGTTCACTGCCATAAGGAAAGTATTTTTTTAAAATAATACAATAACCCAAAAACAGATTTTGAATATCACCAATAATATTTGAGCAGCTGTGAGCACATAAGTCCACGCCCTTGCTCAAACCACATATTAAATATAATCAATTCTTGTTATTCATGGTAGTTATGTTCTATAAATTGCCAAAAACACAGAGCATTGCATCTAGCAAAAATATGGGGTTAGGTTGCTGGGAGCCTCTGTTATACATTTTGGTTAACCAATCAACATATAACCTTGTTGTCTGTGTGCTTCTGTTTAAAAGACATCTTATTTAATATCTATTGTTGATTCATTAACATTAAACTGGAGGTAAATATAATCACTTGAAATGATTATATATGAAACATATCATTTCAAATATAAAGCATTATATTTCACTGAACTATTGGGTATGTAAATTGTTTGTAGTTTTTGCTATTATAAATAGCTCTACTGCAAATAATTTTAAAGAAAGTTTTCATTTTCTTTACCATCATTTCCTGAGGATAAATAACCCAAACAGGTTGAAGAAAGTGAGTATCCCTGATTGCTTATAATAAACTAAGTAGGTCCTTTCAGAAAGTGATGACAAGCTTTCCTGTTTCCACAATGGTTCTCCTGCATTGAATTTTTCTCCTGCATTGGATTTTAATTTTTTTTTCTTTCTTTTTGAGATGAGGTCTCCCTCTGTTACCCAGGTTGGAGTACAGTGGTGCAATCACGGCTCACTGCAGCCTCGACCTGCCAGACTCAAATGATCCTCCGACCTCAGCCTGCAGAGTAGCTGAGACTACAGGTGTGCACTGCCCGGCTAATTTTTTAAATTTTTTGTACAGACAGTGTCTCTCTATGTTGTCCAGGCTGGTCTCGAACTCTTGGATTCAAGCAATCTCCCACCTTGGCCTCCCAAAGTGCCAGGATTATAGGCATGAGCCACCATGCCTAGCCCATTTCTTTTTAATAAATTAATAGATATGACATTATATCTCATTTTTGTTTTCGTTTGCATTTACTTAATTACTGGCGAGGTTGAAGAGTTGTTCATACATTGACTCAGTTAGTCATTTAATTAATTAACATTTATCAAGCTCCTACTAGGCAGACCAGGAAACCAGGCCTGTGTCAGACACTGTCCCTGCCTTTGGGGAACCTCTCCTCCACCTGTCTTTACTTTTATACAAACTGCCTATTAAAATTCAACTGTCTGCTTATAGGAGGCTTGTGCCATCTTTTTAGCTTGAATAAGCACTTTATGTAATTACAGAAAACAAATATGTACCTATTATATTGCCAATATCTTCCCAATTTACTCTTCTCTTAGTTTTGATGGTTTGGTTAAATAACTATAATTTTTATATAGCCAGAAATAACAGTCATACTCAAAATGAAAATATTTAATAATTAGAAAGATAAAATATCAATATGTGATATAAAAATAAAAAATATTTAATCAAAATCTATTTAAAATTTCTTTTGTTTGCTGAATTAACTATATCCTAAAATATACATGCTATATTGTAGAGAAAATAATTTCCAAAATATTCTAGAAATTTCCAAATCATTGGTTTTTTTTTTTTTTTTTTTTTTTACAGATTGTTATTGTGATCTTAGTTGATGTAGCTGTCACCTAGCTAAGTGATGCTCCTGTTCAAACCATGTAATAACCACATCAATAACTTCACTGTTATACTGACAGTCTGCTCCTGGGCACACTGCAGGCTCTGCACTACTGGGTTATTATACACCTGGATGCTAATGCCTCCCAGAGGGCCTATGGGCCAACTGATTCTGCCCCTGCACCCCCATTCTCCCCAACCCCCACTTCCAAAACACTGCCACCAATGCCACCTGCTCCACTGCCTGCTTTGTCATCCCTGACAACTCTAGGGCAGAGGGAGGGCACTGTGCACACCTCCACTATCACCTCCCAGACCACTCAGTGGCTACTGGGGCTGTCAGTACCTATGCTGGCCGTCCTCCCATGTCCACTACCCTGCCATGGTCACTGATGGGTGGCATGATTAGATGCCTTATAATCTCAATAAAGAGATACTTTCTCAGCTGGGCGTGGTGGCTCACGTCTGTAATCTCAGCACTTTGGGAGGCCTAGGCAGGCCAATTGCTTGAGTCCAGGAGTTTTGAGATCAGTCTGGGCAACAAAGTGAGACTGCTTCACTATAAAAAATAGAAAAAAAATTAGCTGGGCATGGTGGCGCACATCTGTGGTCCCAGCTACTTTGGGAGGCCAAGCTGGGAGGATTGCTTGAGCCTGGGAGGTTGAGGCTCCAGTAAACCATGATCACACTGCACTCCAGCCTGGGCAACTTTTTTGTCTCCAAAAACAAGAAAAGAAAAAAAAAGAGATACTTTCTCTTTACCAACTGGTATGAAAACATTTCAGTATGTTAACACCCAATATAGCTCTAATGATGCATGCCAACTCTGGATATCCCAAAACAAATGCTTTATATAAAGTGATATTTCAGAAACATAATTCTGGCAGATTTAACACTTATTTAGATAGCAAATCCTAAGCATTCTCAAATATTTTAGATGGTCAATATGGCAGGATGTGGGAACACACTGGTATCATCCTCAAATTCTCCACATTTGAGCTTTGCATGCACAGACTGAATATCTAACCTAAATAAACAAAACCCAAAGTCAGCTGATGAAAGCATATAAAGGATGGATACATTTACACCATCACTTTTATTCAATCATGACTGTTGAGCTACTCTTTCTGGCAATTAGACTACCAATAGATCCAAAATCTCACTAAGGTCAGTTGGAAAGAACTTTAGGAAAGCAAAGTTTCTCTCTGCTTTGCCCCAGGCCCATTTCTACCTTCTTGCAGAGAACATGGAAAGAAGACACAGAATTGGTTTCTGGGAGTAAAAGTATTGAGTCTGTTAAGAAAAATGTTCCAAAGCTCAGAAAGAAGGCAGAAAGATCACTGTGTGCCCTTCAATGTCATACTAAATCCTAGGTTCATCTGACACTGTAGAAGGACACTTATTTGAATGAAAAAGTAACCCCAAAGCTTATGGTTTTATTGCCCTGTGGGACATTAACCAGTTTTGAATATAACTTGGCAATCTCATTTCAGCATTTCTTCTTTCATTGATTATATATAATTCAGTCTCGTGTATTCTTGAAACCAGGTTTTTTCACTCAGTGTTTCCTTCAATGAGTTAATGAAATCTTTTACATGTGCTTGTTACATATTTGTATGAGATTTCATGTTCTTAATTTTTTCAATAAGTATATAAAAATGCTCAGTCACTAATCATTAGGGAAATGCAAATAAAAATGGCAATGAGATATCACCTCATACCTTTCAGAATTAGAATTTAAAAAACAGAAAATAACAAGTACTGGTGAGGATATGGAGAAATTGGAGCCCTTGGGTACTGTTGGGGGGAATGTAAAATGGTTCAGCTGCCATGGAAAACAGTATGATGCTTCCTTAAAAAATTAAAAATAGAACGATCATATGATCCAACAATTTCATTTCTGAGTATATACCTGAAAGAATTAAAATCATGTTCTTGAAGACATATTTGTACACTCATGTTCACAGCACCATTATTTACAGTAGGTAAAATGTGGAAGCAACCCAAGTGTCCATTGATAGGTGAATGGGGAAACAAAACATGACAACTACTTCCAATGGAATATTATTCCACTGTGAAAAGAATGGAAATTCTGACACATGCTGCCATGTAGATGAACTTTAAAGATGTTATGCTAAGTGAAATAAGCCAGTCATAAAAATACAAATACTGTGTGATTCCACTTATATGTATGTAGTCAAATTCATAGAGACAGAAAGCAGAATGCTGACTGTCAGGGAATGGGGGGAGGGAAGAATAGGGAGCTATTGTTTACTTAAAATAGAGTTTCAGGTTTTAAATTTTTAAAAAATTTTTTATAGAGATAGGGGTTTCACTATGCTGGATTTTCAGTGTTGCCAGATGAAGAGCTCTGTAGATGGATGGTGATCATGGTTGAACAACAATGTGAATGCATTTAATGCCACTGAACTGTACTCTTAAAAATGGTTATGATGGTAAGTTTTATGCTACGGGTATTTTGCCATACTTTAAAAAGTTTATTCTCCTTTCTCTATCCTCAATTTTGAACGTAAGTCCTAATTCTGTTTAATGTCAGAACCATTCTTACTTCAGTTCCATCCCAGCTAGGGATGGCCTAACCCTCAAGGGAGTAGGGCTGGCTCAGAGACTGTGGCATCAGTTAGAGAGTGGCTGGAACCTGGTGGAGGCAAAGCCCATCAAAAGCTGATGGAGGTAGGGGTGGGGGCTGAAATAGGCAGGGAGAGAGGAAAGGATCAAGCTCCCCAAACAAGCCTTAGAGCAAACTATTTGTCAGAAAGGGGTCAGGACATGAGATATGCTGTAGAGACAGGGTGGTGTTAAAAGGGAGAGAATTATACACCAGGACATAGGTCCTTGAAGATCAGGTCAATTCCAGAGTAGAGATGGGGGTCCCAGAAAGCTCAACAAGGCACCATCAGATACAGAGATCTTCTCACAGCTGCTCTTTCTTTCCACTTTTACCATCTTTCCTCACTGCTGCTGAAGGGAAATACACCAGAATCTTATGGTCTTTATTAATGAGTGGTCTGGATCACTTCACCATTTGATTTCCACCAAATCCTCATGGTATTGCAGTAGGAGCACTGAAGGGAGAATTGACAATACCCAAGTGCTGTAGCTAGCTGTCAAAGAAAGGGGACAGTGCCTTGGTTCCAGGAGCAGTTGGCCGGGAAGCTCTTCCCTATGGGTGGCAGAGACATTCCTCATCTCAGAGGTTGGAAAGTTACAGAGTTTGAGGGCTCTGCAATGAGTTGCACATTTGCGTTCAGTGCACATTGTACCATTTTTAGTTATTTTTAATTCAGACAAAGAGATTTCCCTGGTCCTTTGTGGCTGTTTGTTTGTTCCATTGGGCTTTTGCTGGAGCTGTTATTTAACAGTTTCCTCTTTCTTTCTTTAATAAGTGATCTTTTTTAGCTTTGTTTCGTGTTACTTGCTTGTATCTTTCACTTTTTATTAAACAGGGATGAGGAAGCAAGGGAAGAGCTCTGAGAACCATCCCATCATTTCTCCTGGCCAGGTCTGTGGTGTGCCTTCCTACATCCATCCCAATGCTCATCAGATCCATATGTCAGACCCAGCAAAATCTAAATGCAGGGGCTACTTCTACCCTTAAAATTGTTCTTGCAAGTCATTCAAAAGAACCACTAAGAAAGGAAAAAAAATAATTCTCTGTCATTTCCTGTATAATTTAAATATTTCATAATCATTTTTAAGCAATAATATTAGCCTCAAAGGCAGCTTGGGGACATGGTTGGAATAATGCCACTCCAAAATTTTTAGAAAATGAGATCTGTAAACTAGTATTCATGTTCTCTAACATATGTAACCACAAGACACAGGCAATTCACTTGAGAAGCCCAGGCCATAGACGGAAAGTAAAATAAATGGGAAACAATACCCAGAGAGCATGAACCCTCTAGAGAACAGTTAGGGAGCGTTAAATACATAGCCAGAGGGTTTCTCTGCTGATAGAGCCCCTTTCATACTAGCAGGCCTCCCAATCATCTCATTTTAAGGCAGAACTTGAAAAGAATGTTAGTACTATGCAGATATTTCCCACTAACTTGCTGGAAAACATTATTCCTTCAAAACATTGTGGGGCACACAGCTGTTACGCCCCTATGGGACCCTGGCTCCAACATGGCAGAGCCAATGACAGTCTGTCTACTTGGCCATCACATAAGTTCACATAGCCTCCCATCACATAAGTTCCTTGCCCTCCCAGAACCAGGTGAGAAGGGACCCTACACTATTTGGTAATCTACTAGGAAATGAAGGCAACATTAAACATGGGCTTATGTCCCTGGAAAGCAAATTTGATCATGGATTCACCCATTTAATAACTTTTTCATCAAACTCCTCAACTTATCTCTCCTTTTTTGAAGTTACTGCTAGAATACTAGTTCAACTGGAAATTTGGTTCCATCTGTGGGGCCTACCAAGTGACACCTCTTAATTTTAACATTATCCTTTTTACATCACAGGTTTACTCCCATGATGCCCCCACTCCGGAGTTGTACAAGATGACAACCTGCCTCCTTAGTTATGGGGGCCATCACTTCTACAGCTGCCTGACATTACAAAGTCTCATTCTTCACCTAGATGATCAAACTAAGGAAACTCATACATTTCCCAACTGTAAGTGAATGACTTGACTCTACTGTATTCAGCCTAAATTGACCTGGACTGTCCAACTCTAGTTAGTGCTAACAAAGCAGGCAGTATACAACATATATTCCTAAATTCCCAAAGGCCAAAGTTCTTCTTTAGCCCTGAGGGCTCTTGGAATATACCCCATGGTAAGTCAACATTCACTCCTGGATTGTGGCAAAAAGGACGCCACCCAAAGAGACTGGCATCTACTCTAATATGATTCTACTGCATAGTAGCATTATTTGCTTGTTACTTTTGTTTCAACACTATTCCTCCTTTACTCGCTTTATTATTTGTGATGGCTGTCATCATTATATAATTCATATATTCATCTTTTTTGGCTTTACGTTGTGTTTAATAATGACACATTATTCTATTTCCTTATGATTTTAGTTCATGTATTATAATTCTGCCTTGTATTCTAGTGTATGACTTTTTGTTTAAAGTGTGTATCTTTTATATGGCATTTTAAAGTTTACAGCTATAATGATCGTTATATTTTGTCCATCTATCTTTCTTATTTTCGCTATTCCTTATTTTCACTTTATAAATACCATAGTTATTAATTAAGCACCTTAAATATACTCCCTTCTTTCAAGTAAAATTATTTCTATGTAAATCAAATCTGCACAAAAACACATACACAAACAAGTCACTAAAATTATCAAATTCATTTTTTGGTGATTTCTAGTTACAGTAATAATAAAACCCAAATCTCTTAGGCTTCTTTCTATGGGTAAAAAAGAACATTTAGGCTATTGGTTTTAGTTCTTCCTCATCTTATCTCATTCTCAATTTTTGGACTGTTATTTGGAAACTTATACTTTTCTTGGGAGTCAGAAAGACACATATTCAAATTCTGACTCTACAACTTAACAAAGCAAGTCACTTAACCTCTTTGAGACTATTTTCTCATCTGAAACAAGAGGACAATACCACCAGGGTTTTTGAAGACTGAATGAAATAATGTGTTATAAAAAAACTTGATAATTATAGATGTTCTGTAAATATTAGTTCCCTTCCTCTCTTCCTTTACGTTTTAGATCACGATTTTATTCTGCAACGGGTCTATGGTCTATGCATTGATCCTCCTAGTTAATGTTTTTAGTATCCCATCTTGACAGCAGGACTTCATAAGGTGGCCACAGTGTGAAGAAATTCCTGTTCTGAATCCAAAGTGTAAGGTCAGTGACTATTTAGGGTTAGTGGGTATATTAGTCTGTTTTCACGCCGCTGATCAAGACATACCTGAGACTGGGCAATTTACAAGAGAAAGAGGTTTAATTGGACTTACAGTTCCACATAGCTGGGGAAGCCTCACAATCATGGTGGAAGACAAGGACAAGTAAGTCACATCTTACGTGGATGGCAGCAGGCAAAGAGAGCATGTGCAGGGCAACTCCCATTTTTAAGACCATCAGATCTCGTGGGACCCATTCACTATCACAAGAACAGCACAGGAAAGACCCGCCCCATAATTCAGTCATCTCCCACTGGGTCCCTCCCACAACATGTGGGAATTATGGGAGCTACAAGATGAGATTTGGGTGGGGACACACAGCCAAACCATATCAGTGGGATATGTGAAAATCTTTCTTTAGCTTTTCCAAATGAATGACATATTGCCTGGATAATTTTTTCCATAAAAAGAGCTGCAGATGTTGTTTCATTTCCTTGGGGAGTTCACGGTCTTAATTTCAGCTACATCTGAAATCAGTACTTGGAATATTATCTGGCCTTTTTTCCAGATGTTTAAGATTTCTTCCTCACTGAAGTTTGAAAATGTTATAAGTAAACATCTCGGCACCTTTCTCTGGATGTTAATTTCCAGATTAACTTCCTAATATGTAGGCCACTTCTTTAATGAATTCTGGAAATATTGTCTACCTTAAATTGTTGATTCGTTAACATTTATTTATTCTATTAGCTCAAGTACTTTCACTTATTATTTTTAAGTTAAAACACTGTGTTCCCATTCTAGAAGTGGATCATTTTGGCCTGGCATTATTTATACATGTTTATTTAAGCTATCTAATTTTTTATTTGATTCTGTAGTTAATAAATATGCTTCCCTAATTAGCTATTTAGTAGTTCTTCATGTAAACTCTTCTCTTTACTAGTTCTGGAAATATTCTTAATTGTATGTAATGCTGTAATTTTCACTAAATGGCTTTTTATTTCCTGGCTTTAGTTATGTCAGGCAATTTTAAAGTTCATTTTTTTCCCTATTCTTTTATAGTTTTGTTATTTGGAATTACAACTTTTAAAAATTAGCTGAATTATTTTAAAAGTTCTTCTTTGTTTTTTGGATACTGAGGCTATGTTATTGAAGATTTTTGTCTGAGACAATGTCATTGGCATTTGAATGGGTTTACTATGAAGAAGGCTATCTATACTGCTACTTAGGCCATTAAGTTCCCAGAAGCAACAGTATTTTTACTTTAAATTCTAGTTTTTAGAAATAAGTACAGAAGTACTGTAGGTTTTGTTAAACTAATGATAAAATTCTTCCAATAAGTGAGACTCCTCTATGTACTTTTATGTACCAATAAGCTTATATCTTGAGGTTTTATCTTCAAATGAGCCTCTGTCCAACAGATAAAATTATACTTGGATTCATTTATTTTTTGAAGGGTTTTTTGTGTCTCTATTTCCTTCAGTTCTGCTCTGATTTTAGTTATTTCTTGCCTTCTGCTAGCTTTTGAATGTGTTTGCTCTTGCTTTTCTAGTTCTTTTAATTGTGATGTTAGGGTGTCAATTTTGGATCTTTCCTGCTTTCTTTTGTGGGCATTTAGTGCTATAAATTTCCCTCTACACACTGCTTTGAATGCATCCCAGAGATTCTGGTATGTTGTGTCTTGGTTCTCATTGGTTTCAAAGAACATCTTTATTTCTGCCTTCATTTCGTTATGTACCCAGTAGTCATTCAGGAGCAGGTTGTTCAGTTTCCACGTAGTTGAGCGGTTTTGAGTGAGATTCTTAATCCTGAGTTCTAGCTTGATTGCACTGTGATCTGAGAGACAATTTGTTACAATTTCTGTTCTTTTACATTTATTGAGGAGAGCTTTACTTCCAAGTATATGGTCAATTTTGGAATAGGTGTGGTGTGGTGCTGAAAAAAATGTATATTCTGTTGATTTGGGGTGGAGAGTTCTGTAGATGTCTATTAGGTCCGCTTGGTGCAGAGCTGAGTTCAATTCCTGGGTATCCTTGTTGACTTTCTGTCTCGTTGATCTGTCTAATGTTGATAGTGGGGTGTTAAAGTCTCCCATTATTAATGTGTGGGAGTCTAAGTCTCTTTGTAGGTCACTCAGGACTTGCTTTATGAATCTGGGTGCTCCTGTATTGGGTGCATATATATTTAGGATAGTTAGCTCTTCTTGTTGAATTAATCCCTTTACCATTATGTAATGGCCTTCTTTGTCTCTTTTGATCTTTGTTGGTTTAAAGTCTGTTTTATCAGAGACTAGGATTGCAACCCCTGCCTTTTTTTGTTTTCCATTTGCTTGGTAGATCTTCCTCCATCCTTTTATTTTGAGCCTATGTGTGTCTCTGCACGTGAGATGGGTTTCCTGAATACAGCACACTGATGGGTCTTGAGTCTTTATCCAGTTTGCCAGTCTGTGTCTTTTAATTGGAGCATTTAGTCCATTTACATTTAAAGTTAATATTGTTATGTGTGAATTTGATCCTGTCATTATGATGTTAGCTGGATATTTTGCTCGTTAGTTGATGCAGTCTCTTCCTAGTCTCGATGGTCTTTACATTTCGGTATGATTTTGCAGTGGCTGGTACCGGTTGTGCCTTTCCATGTTTAGCGCTTCCTTCAGAAGCTCTTTTAGGGCAGGCCTGGTGGTGACAAAATCTCTCAGCATTTGCTTGTCTGTAAAGTATTTTATTTCTCCTTCACTTATGAAGCTTAGTTTGGCAGGATATGAAATTCTGGGTTGAAAATTCTTTTCTTTAAGAATGTTGAATATTGGCCCCCACTCTCTTCTGGCTTGTAGGGTTTCTGCCGAGAGATCCGCTGTTAGTCTGATGGGCTTCCCTTTGATGGTAACCCGACCTTTCTCTCTGGCTGCCCTTAACATTTTTTCCTTCATTTCAACTTTGGTGAATCTGACAATTATGTGTCTTGGAGTTGCTCTTCTCGAGGAGTATCTTTGTGGCGTTCTCTGTATTTCCTGAATCTGAATGTTGGCCTGCCTTGCTAGATTGGGGAAGTTCTCCTGGATAATATCCTGCAGAGTGTTTTCCAACTTGGTTCCATTCTCCCCGTCACTTTCAGGTACACCAATCAGACGTAGATTTGGTCTTTTCACATAGTCCCACATTTCTTGGAGGCTTTGCTCGTTTCTTTTTATTCTTTTTTCTCTAAACTTCCCTTCTCGCTTCATTTCATTCATTTCATCTTCCAGGGCTGATACCCTTTCTTCCATTTGATCGCATCGGCTCCTGAGGCTTCTGCATTCTTCACGTAGTTCTCGAGCCTTGGTTTTCAGCTCCATCAGCTCCTTTAAGCACTTCTCTGTATTGGTTATTCTAGTTATACATTCTTCTAAATTTTTTTCAAAGTTTTCAACTTCTTTGCCTTTGGTTTGAATATCCTCCCGTAGCTCGGAGTAATTTGATCGTCTGAAGCCTTCTTCTCTCAGCTCGTCAAAGTCATTCTCCGTCCAGCTTTGTTCCGTTGCTGGTGAGGAACTGCGTTCCTTTGGAGGAGGAGAGGTACTCTGGTTTTTAGAGTTTCCAGTTTTTCTGCTCTGTTTTTTCCCCATCTTTGTGGTTTTATCTACTTTTGGTCTTTGATGATGGTGATGTACAGATGGGTTTTTGGTGTGGATGTCCTTTCTGTTAGTTTTCCTTCTAACAGACAGAACCCTCAGCTGCAGGTCTGTTGGAGTACCCGGCCGGCCCTGTGAGGTGTCAGTCTGCCCCTGCTGGGGGGTGCCTCCCAGTTAGGCTGCTCGGGGGTCAGGGGTCAGGGACCCACTTGAGGAGGCAGTCAGACCGTTCTCAGATCTCTAGCTGCCTGCTGTGAGAACCACTGCTCTCCTCACAGCTGTCAGACAGGGACATTTAAGTCTGCAGAGGTTACTGCTGTCTTTTTGTTTGTCTGTGTCCTGCCCCCAGAGGTGGAGCCTACAGAGGCAGGCAGGCCTCCTTGAGCTGTGGTGGGCTCCACCCAGTTCAAGCTTCCAGGCTGCTTTGTTTACCTAAGCGAGCCTGGGCAATGGCGGGCGCCCCTCCCCCAGCCTCGCTGCCGACTTGCTGCTTGATCTCAGACTGCTGTGCTAGCAATCAGCGAGACTCCGTGGGCGTAGGACCCTCTGAGCCAGGTGCGGGCTATACTCTCCTGGGGCACCGTTTCCTAAGCCCGTCGGAAAAGCACAGTATTCGGGTGGGAGTGGCCCGATTTTCCAGGTGCCGTTTGTCACCCCTGGAAGGGGAACTCCCTGACCCCTTGCGCTTCCCGAGTGAGGCAATGCCTCGCCCCTGCTTCGGCTGGCGCACGGTGCGCTCACCCACTGACCTGCGCCCACTGTCTGGCACTCCCTAGTGAGATGAACACGGTACCTCAGATGGAAATGCAGAAATCACCCGTCTTCTGCGTCGCTGGCGCTGGGAGCTGTAGACCGGAGCTGTTCCTATTCGGCCATCTTGGCTCCTCCCTCCTCTAAAATTATACTTTTAAAAAAAACTGAAATGTAAATAATTAGTTTCCTCTGTTGGGATTTTACTCTTAACATCATGGCTGATCTAGAACTAAAAGAAGAAACATCCTGCCTAGCCACACAGAGCTCAAAGTACTGTTTTCCTCCATAATAATAATCCACAATAATACGATCCATTGTAGCAAAGTTGGAATTAAATCAAGTGGTGCAAAGCTCTGCTTTAACACTTCTTAAGTCAAGCTTATGACATCTGTCCCTGGAGATCTGAATTAGGAACTCCTCAGTATGTTAGTCTGAGAACAAGTTTTAGCATTAAGAAAAGAAAAGCTATTTATTTTTATATTTATCATACACCCAGCCATTTTACCAAATTTCCAACTCCAAAAGAAGCAAAAATCTTTATATATTGAGAAATGCACTTTAAAATAAAACGACGATATATTTGAATTGAGAGGCATGTTTTCCAGATGGAAACTGCAAAATATAAAAAAGTCCTTTCCAATCATACATGATTTTAATGCAGTTGTAATTGGAATTTCAATGGTTGTTTTCCCCTTTTTGCAATATAACAAAATGAGTTTAAATTTTATGTGGAAAAAATGTCAAACAATAGCAATAAATGTTTAAAAAGAAAAATAAAATGGGACCCAGTTACTTTTCTAGATATTAAAACCTGAAATCAAGCTATTATAATGAAGATGGTATCATTGACATTGGAATAGAAAATAAATCCAGGAAATATAATAAAAAGTACATAAATTGATCCAAATTGATCCAAGTATATGTGGAAACAATATATGACTAAAGTAGTGTTCCAATTCAGTATATAAAAGAGGGTTTTTAAAGTAAATGATATCATGGAGTTGGCTGTTTGGAGGAACATATTTATAGCTCACATCATACACAAAATATATTCTAGATGGATTTAATTCATAACATGGAGAAATGTTTTTTAAAATATTAGAAGAAGAATAAGGAGGATATTTATATTACCTTGGATAGAGGAAATATGCCTAAGCAATACAAGAAGCCAAAAAACCATAAAGGAAAACAAAGACATATGTGAATAAATACTTTTTAAAAAAAGAAAGAAAAAGAAAAAGTATGGCAAAGGATACTATAAGCAAAACAGACAAATGATGGGCTGGGAAAGAAATAACTGCAGCATGTAAAGTGGACAAAGTATTACTATCACTAATAAACCAAGGGTGCTGTATAAATTGAGGGAAGAGTCAAATAACCTTATAAGAACATGGGCAAAGGATTCGAAACGACATTCGCAGAAGAGAAAATGCAAAAGATCAATGACAACATATGAAAATATGCTCAACTTCACCAGAATTCAAGGGAATGCAAATTAAAATAGAATACCATTCCTCACCCATTAGAGTGGTAATTTCCAGTGATGACTAGGAGGTAGAAAACAGGCAGGCTTATATTTACTAATGGGCATCCAAATTGCTACAACCTTTTAAGAAAGAAATCTAGCAATATATTTTAAAATTTAAGAGACCTAAGCGCTTTGACTCAACAATCCCCGTTTGGGATTCCACCACAGTGAAGCACGGATGTATGACAGGTTAGTTAGAAGAAACACAACCACAACCAAGGAAGACAAAACTAACATCGCTCCACAGGTGACAGTGGAGTGAAGATGATGTAATCATTAACATGAATCTGTTAGATCCACAACTACAAGCTAGGTGAATTCTGTGACATTTGTCACATAAAAGATAGTTGCACATTAACTCTTACATTTGAAAAATTTCCAGACAACTACCTAATATGCATGCACGTGATTGAACTGTATGCAATTGCTGATTTCAACTACTTTGGCTTAATAAAATAACAATCTCATAAACTGCAACCCAACATATGTTTATTACACATTTATGAGCATGAAGAAAAATGTGGAAAGATACACCCCAAAGCATTAACATTGGTTACATGGGGAAGGAGGGAGGCAAGGGAAAAGGGGGAAATGAGCTTCTTCCTATAGCTTTTTACTTGTAAAAACAAGAGTGTGTTACATCTGTAAATTAAAAATACCTGACAAAGAAAATAAAGAAGGCCAGGCCCCGTGGCTCACGCCTGTAATGCCAGCACTTTGGGAGTAGGCTGAGGTTGGAGGATCACTTGAAGTGAGGAGTTCGAGACCAGCCTGGCCAACATGGAAAACCATCTCTATAAAAATTACAAAAATTAGCCAGTCATGGTGGCACATGCCTGTAGTCCCAGCAGAGGCAGGAGAATCGCTTGAACCCAGGAGGCGAAGGTTGTAGTGCGCCAAGATCGCGCCACAGCACTCTACCCTGAGGGACAGAGTGAGACTCCATCTCAAAAAAAAAAAAAAAAAAAACAAAGAAAGAAAAAAGACTCTCAGGCTCGATATTGCTTGAAAACATATATATACACTTGTCTACGGTAATGGCCCACTTTATCAAACATAATGAAAAACAATTTATGTCCTTGTCTCTTTCACCAAGGTGGTTAAAAATGAGTTGTTTAAAAAAATAGAATTCCAGAATATATTTGCAATGAAACTAGCAAAAATTAAAATTCAGAGAACTGAATGACTGTTCTGTCCAACACTTAACTGTTGACAAGTGGAGCAAGAGGAACTCTTATACTGCTAATGAAGAATAAATTGGTATAACCACTAATGGTCAACCTAATAAGGTGAACATTTGCAATGTTCTGTGCCTTAGCAACTGAACTCCAAAGTATATGTCCTAGAAAAACTCCTGGATGTGAACCAGGAGACATGAACAGAATGCACACAGCAGCATCGTACACCAGAGCAAAATGCTGGACACAATCCAAATGCCCAACATGTGTAGAACGAATAAAGTGTGTGATATTTCACACAGTGGAAGAATGATACGCTAATTATTGCTAGATAGCAGTAAAAATAGGTAAACTACAGCTATGTACATCCACCTGGATGAATCTCAAAACATAATGTTGGTTAAAAATCCAAGCCAAAGAAGAAGCATGATGTCATTTATTTAAAGTTCTAAAACAGGTGAAACTAAACCATATATGAAGGGAAGTGATAAATAAAATGTCCAGATTATGGCTTTCTGGGAAGGAAGTAAAAGGAGGATGGAATTGGAGAGAAGCATACAGGAGTTTTTAAAGGTGGTACTTAAAAGATGGGGAATGTATGTGGGTTTGTTCTACTAACAGTCTTTAATATATGTATGTATGCACATTTATGCATTATTTTGATGTGTGATATTTTACATATACACACATACATACACATATAGACACAGAAAGAATGCCTTTAGGTCTATGTCTAGCTTTCACAGCTTTATGCCTATGAAGCTACGAAAGACCAGAATATGCAATCACCAAATGGGAAGGAATTTCTGATCTGAAGCCTACCAAGAAGCAGATGCAAGAAAATTCTTTACCTCCCTCTATTTGCCTTAAAGTAGGACACAGATTTATTAAAGACAAAAAGGTATCCCGCCCCGCACTCCCCTCCTTCTCTACCGGGGAGAAGAAAGGCTAATCATTGAGGACAACTTAAGACCCTTATTGGCCTGGAGATGGTATGAGAGGAATCTACATGAACAAGGATTACTAACTTGCCTTTATCTGCCATTTATTTGCCTTCCCCACAGTTGACCCACTTAGAGATTCAAAGTTATTTTCCATTGTCTTGTCACTTCTCTAAAGAATGTACTGTTCTTTGCTGAAGATGCTCTGTAACTTGGAATTCAAAGCCATCTCTTTAGGAACTACTCAATCCTTGGGTGTCTCCCATGTGTACCATGTGTATATGAAATAAACATGTTAATAAACTTGTTTGTTTTTTGCTTTTTAATCTGTCTTTTGTTATAAGGGGCCATTCCAACTAAGAACCTATAAATATTGAAGAAAAACTTATTTTTATTCCCCTACAAAGACCATCCTCTTATTGAAGAAGCCACTTAACCATCTTCCAGGTATATTTTGTGTTGTAGATTCTTAATACATAACTGAATAAATATATTTCTAGAGTAATACTCAAAGGAATATTGCTGAGAGCCATATTCTTCCAGTGCCAGAGTAAAATGGAAAGTTATCTTATGGAATTTTTTGTTGTATGCCAGAACTGGAGAGAATATAACAGAAAACCCAAGCTAAACACACACTGTGACATAAATGTTTCCAAGTCACCTTGGGAAAATAATTTGCCAAGTTATAGCAAAAAGCAAAGGTAACATTTCTGAGTAGAGTTACATTGGTTTTACTTTTACCCTGGGTTAAGAAGACCTTTCTTTCACTTTAAGATTTAAACTAAATGACACCAAAACTCCAACCTTGGCTAGTAAGATTTTTGAGGGCAGGGGAAAAAAATCCCTTTTCTCAACCACAAATCTCGTATACCCAGGAAACACTGATTTGTTGGGAATAGACCAGGTGGAGCTCTATTTCCAGATATTACAATGTTGGTCCTGATTCACAGCAGTTGAGCGGCTAAAAGCATTCTAAATAAGGCAGTGTTTCACCAGGTGAAGGAAGACAATCAGAAAGGAAGGAAGTCTGTCCTTATTCCCATCCTCCACAGCTGCCTGAAACCACAGTTGTACCCATGACTGAATCACTACTCATTTTGATCTCCCGGCTTCTTTTCCTTTCCAAGGATTATTTTGAGTACTTGGACTTCTATTTTACTCACTCAGTTGTATCTACTGTGGTTAGGAGTTTGATAAATAATCTGATTTAGCTAAGATGCTTTACCGACAGGATATCCTGTATCTAGTTAACTAAGTAAGGCTAGAGGAAAGAGTGATTAGACAATCTGAATGCATGTTATTTTTGAAAAGTAAAGGAAAAGACAAAAAAGCCAAAGTAGCTACAGGGCCTTTATTATCCCCAATAAACCAAAACAGTACGGCACTGAACTACCTTGTATCTGCGAACACAATTTATCTGTAGATGTCACATTTTTATTTTCTAATGCTAGAAAGTTCTACATTGTGCTCAACACCTGGAAATATAGGTGCAGTACAACCAATGAGTTAAAAAGCTTTAAGTTTTCCCTTTAGCAAACAAAAAAGGGAAATGAAATTAATGGCTGCTCTTGAATATTTATTTTTCCCAAAGTTTTTCAGATTGCTTTTATAAAATAACAGTTTTATTGAGATATAATGAAATACCATAAAATTCACTTTGAAGGTATACAATTCAGTGTTTTTAGTATAGTCACAGATTAGACTGTGAATTCTGTACCCATCACCACTATCAAATATCAGAATATTTTCATCACCCCAAAAAAGCAAACCCAAGGACCGGGCATGGTGGCTCACTTTGTGAGGCCGAGGCAGGCGGATCGCTTGAGGTCAGGAGTTTGTGACCATCCTGGCCAACATGGTGAAACCTCGTCTCTACTAAAAATACAAAAATTAGCCAGCCGTGGTGGCTCACACCTGTAGTCCCAGCTACTTGGGAGGCTGAGTCAGGAGAATTGCTTGAACTCGGGAGGCGGAGGTTGCAGTGAGCAGAGATCGCTCCAATGTACTCCAGCCTAGGCGACGGAGCGAGACTCCGTCTCAAAAAAAAAAAAAAAAAAAAAAAAAAGCACAAACCCATACCCATTAGCAGTCACTTCTCCTTCCGCTCTTCCCTCTCCCCCAGCCTGAAACCACTAATCTACCTCCTGTCTCTATGGATTTGTCTATTCTGGACATTTCAGTGCCTGGGATCATATAATATGTAGCCTGTTGTGTCTGGTTGCTTTCACCTAGCATAGTGTTTTCAGGGTTCATCCACGTTGTAGCACGTGTCAGTACCTTGTTCCTTTTTATGGCTGAATAATCCATTGTATAGATACACATTTGTGTTGTTTCCTCCAGGTTGCTTGTTTATGATAAGAAACAAAAAGCAAGCCTAGGAAGCAGAAAGAACCAGATTCCAGCTGCGTACTCAACCGAAACCAGGGATTAACAAACACAATTACTATTATACCTGCATTTATACCCAATTCTTGTAAACTGTACTACTCCTGGAGGATGTTAATGGAGATGTCAGCTGTGGTAACATGGAATTCTAAAAATTTATCTTACACTATTAATGAGGAAAGAAGAAAGAAAATGGAATTTTAAAAAATTGAGGCTGAGGTAGGAAGATTACTTGAGCCCAGGTATTCAAGACCAGCCCAGGTAACATAATGAGATCCTATCTCTTCAAAAACATTTAAAAATTAGCCAGGCATGGTGGTGTGCACCTGTGGTCCTAGCTACTGGGGAGGCTGAGGTGGGAGGATCGCTCAAGCCCAGGAGGTCGAGGCTGCAGTGAGCTATGATCATGCCACTGTACTCCAGCCTGGATGAAAAAGGAAGTCCTTGCCTCAAAACAATAACAACAACAACAAACAAACAAAACCATAATTGAGTAATTGCTACTAATAGGTAAGCAGATAAACATATTGTGGTATACCAATACAATAGAATACTACCCAAGAATAAAAAGAATAAATAGTTGATGCATACAGCATGGATGTATCTCAATGTAATTATACTGAGATGGAGATAGAAGGGAGAGATGATCATGGAGCATGAGGAAACTTTTGAATGAATATGTTCCTTATCTTGTTTGTGGTGATGGTTTCATGGGTGTATGCAGTCAAAATTCATCAAATCATACACTTTGAATATGTGTTATTTATTGTATATCAACTATACCTAAATAAAGCTGTTAAGAAATAATTTTTAAAGGAGCATAGGCATACTCATCAAATTACATACATCAAATATGTGCGGCTTTTTAAAATCTCAATTATACGTCCATATGGTTGTTTTCAACAAGTGTATACATCCTAAAAAGGTATTTGAATGACTACTGTGTGGAAAACACTGCCTTCATTTTGCATATATAATTTCAACTAATTTTATAGCAAGTCAAGTTATTCTCATTTTTCATACTAGGAGACTTAAGGCTGAGAAAGTTCAGTAATTTGCCAAGGTGGTCAGTCAGTATTACGCTAACTTCAGTTCGTTTTAACCCCACAGTCCCAGCTCTTTTCTCTACACTACACTGCCTCTCACTGCTCCTATTAGAGACCCAACCCTTCCCAGAACTTCCCAAGTCAGGGAATTTTCCCATCCACAGAAGAGGTTTATGCTTTAGGATGGCATTCCACATTTGTTTTGTCCATCATTTTGTGCTGCCACAAATACCTCCCCAACCAATTTATCTGATCCAGTGGATTTATTCATTTTCAGTGGATCAGAGTGGTTAACCTAGATTAGATCAAGGCAAGTAATCCTGGTCCCTGGGTCAAAGAAATGAAAATAATTCACTTGAGATTCAAAGTAAGCTGCAAAACACCAAAAATTAGCCACTCAACCCACTAGCCAGGTATTACATTTCTTTGGGATAACAGTCATTTCCTGTGATGTTGGGACGCCCAAGAAGGTGGCTATCTAAAGGTGCTCTGATGTGTCCAGCTACTTTTTTGTAGCAAACTTGAACTGTAAGTTGAGGTTGCCATCCTGTCTCTGAATAGGGAAAGCATAGGGTGGTTTTCTCTCTCTGTGTAACTCCTCCAGATCATCTTTCACCACACAAACAACTGAACTCTGTCCAAATGCTACCATTGTATCTGCGTCCATTTGAACATGGGCTATAACCTTGACTAAGTAAAATTAATAAAAATGTGAAAGCTGGTTTAAACCAGTTTTATAAGTTATCTACACTTCTTGGAAATGCTGCCATTTCCTTCATGCAAGACTTCCGTGATGAAGGTTACCTGTGCTGTATATCTTCCATTTGCCTCTCCAAATCCATTCTCCATCCTATTCCACCTGGCTTATGCCCCAGGAAACTAAACTGCATGAACTCAGTAGCAGACTTCCTTGCTCTTTGCCTCCCAGTTGGTTTTAGCCAATGAGGAGCATGAGCAGGCGATCAGAATAAGTGGAAGAATCAGTTCAGGCTATTTGTTTCCTAGGGTCTCTGCCTCCAGGATCATTATAATCTGGCTATATCCCTTTCCTGGAGGCCACAGCTCCACTAAGGAGGTCCTCTCCGCACTGTCCTCATACCTCAGGCCAAAGGATAATATAGGAGCCCTGGAAAACTGCATTCTCCCTTGCAGTCTTCCTATACTCTGCCCTCATCCTTGGAAATATTCTTTTTACTAAGTGCTCTGGAAATTAACCAGTTTGAGGATGCCAGTTGTTTCCAGTACAGCTGGCATTTTTTGAGGGCTGAGTATGCCCTATTCAGAATATGAACTTATTCAAAGTTCTCAGTTTATATGAAAACACTGACATTCATGGGATTAATAACACGCCCAGGCAAAAATTAACAATGGCTAGATGAGGAGTAGAGTGGTCAGACAGCATCCATTCAGCCTCACACCAGTGCTCACTGGCAATTGTGTAAGGTGAAGGCATAGTCACATAACTTATGAGAACAGTGAATGTGGTAGATACATTTCACAGATTTTAAAATGTGAGGAATGCAAAACATTTTCAGGTTGATATGTCATGCTTCTTCATGCTTATAAATTATATTTCCATGGTGACATCAACCTTTTTTGCATATGGTATTCCACTTCGATTGGAGCTTTAAGCCATTTTTTGGTTGTAATTATCAAATATAAAGAAAGAGATGCTTGCTACAATAAAAACTGCCTAAATGGCAAATCTAAGCTTTCAGAGAGGTACCATCTGTTTTTCCTCATTGAGAGGTATTATCATATATAGTGAAAAATGCTATAAAAGTGAAGTGATGCTTTTTCTGTCATGAATAAGTTATAATCTCAAGTAGATTTTGATTACTTAGAGCTTATAGCAAAGACATAAGTCCATTAAGGAAAAGATGGATCTTGATCCTATCTGAGCCCAAAACAAATAACTTCCTATCTCCAGAATCACCTCAACTATATCATTCCCATGAAGTATATCTAAAACAGCTGCTTTAAGATTTATTTTCCTTGATGATTTTTCTTTAATGAAGCCAAAATATTATTAATATTTAACATGAATCTGTAAAGGTCTTTTAAGTAAAAAGGCTAAAATGTTGAAATATTAATAATGATATTTTGGTTGGTAAGCTATTGATTATTGCCACAATTTCAGACAAACAGAGAGCCAAATCATGAGTGAACTCCCATTCACAATTGCTTCAAAGAGAATAAAATACCTAGGAATCCAACTTACAAGGGATGTGAAGGACCTCTTCAAGGAGAACTACAAACCACTGCTCAAGGAAATAAAAGAGGATACAAACAAATGGAAGAACATTCCATGCTCATGGGTAGGAAGAATCAATATTGTGAAAATGGCCATACTGCCCAAGGTAATTTACAGATTCAATGCCATCCCCAGCAAGCTACGAATGACTTTCTTCACAGAATTGGAAAAAACTACTTTAAAGTTCATATGGAGCCAAAAAAGAGCCCGCATCGCTAAGTCAATCCTAAGCCAAAAGAACAAAGCTGGAGGCATCACACTACCTGACTTCAAACTATACTACAAGGCTACAGTAACCAAAACAGCATGGTACTGGTACCAAAACAGAGATAGAGATCAATGGAACAGAACAGAGCCCTCAGAAATAACACCGCATATCTACAACTATCTGATCTTTGACAAACCTGAGAAAAACAAGAAATGGGGAAAGGATTCCCTATTTAATAAATGGTGCTGGGAAAACTGGCTAGCCACATGTAGGAAGCTGAAACTGGATCCCTTCCTTACACCTTATACAAAAATCAATTCAAGATGGATTAAAGACTTAAACGTTAGACCTAAAACCATAAAAACCCTAGAAGAAAACCTAGGCATTACCATTCAGGACATAGGCATGGGCAAGGACTTCATGTCTGAAACACCAAAAGCAATGGCAACAAAAGCCAAAGTTGACAAATGGGATCTAATTAAATTCAAGAGCTTCTGCACAGCAAAGGAAACTATCATCAGAGTGAACAGGCAACCTACAAAATGGGAGAAAATTTTCTCAACCTACTCATCTGACAAAGGGCTAATATCCAGAATCTACAATGAACGCAAACAAATTTACAAGAAAAAAACAAACAACCCCATCAAAAAGTGGGCGAAGGACATGAACAGACACTTCTCAAAAGAAGACATTTATGCAGCCAAAAAACACATGAAAAAATGCTCACCATCACTGGCCATCAGAGAAATGCAAATCAAAACCACAATGAGATACCATCTCACACCAGTTAGAATGGCCATCATTAAAAAGTCAGGAAACAACAGGTGCTGGAGAGGATGTGGAGAAATAGGAACACTTTTACACTGTTGGTGGGACTGTAAACTAGTTCAACCCTTGTGGAAGTCAGTGTGGCGATTCCTCAGGGATCTAGAACTAGAAATACCATTTGACCCAGCCATCCCATTACTGGGTATATACCCAAAGGACTATAAATCATGCTGCTATAAAGACACATGCACACATATGTTTATTACGGCATTATTCACAATAGCAAAGACTTGGAACCAACCCAAATGTCCAACAATGATAGACTGGATTAAGAAAATGTGGCACATATAAACCATGGAATACTATGCAGCCATAAAAAATGATGAGTTCACGTCCTTTGTAGGGACATGGATGAAATTGGAAATCATCATTCTCAGTAAACTATCGCAAGAACAAAAAACCAAACACCGCATATTCTCACTCATAGGTGGGAAGTGAACAATGAGAACACATGGACACAGGAAGGGGAACATCACACTTCGGGGACTGTTGTGGGGTGGGGGGAGGGGGGAGGGATAGCATTGGGAGATATACCTAATGCTGGATGACGAGTTGGTGGGTGCTGCGCACCAGCATGGCACATGTATACGTATGTAACTAACCTGCACATTGCGCACATGTACCATAAAACCTAAAGTATAATAATAATAAAAATAAAAAATAAAAAAAAATGACATTTTGTTTATTTTTTGTTTGGGGTGTGTGTGTGTGTGTGTGTGTGTGTGTGCGTATGTGTGTGTGTGTTATAGAATACGGCAGGGGATAGAAAAGAGAAACCCATTGAATAAATCTAGGCCAGCAAGGTAAAAGCTCTATCCTTGTATTCATTATATTCACTATAGAACTTAAAAGAGTATTTGAAAGAAGGTCTCAAAAGAAAATCTGGAGGACCCTGGCAGCTTTCATTTAATTCTGTATAACATCAGATGGCTCTTAGAAAGCACTCACTTATTTTCCAAGTAAGTGGTAATTTCACTCTTTCAACTTTTCCTAACTCAGTGTGACATATCAGTGAATAATACCATCTTACATTTGTGTCATATTTTACAATTTATATAGTATATTCCTATTCATTATCTCAATTGATATCTACATAGTTCAGATATAGTCAGGGTGAATATTATAACCTCCATTTTACAGATGGGGAAACTAAGTCCTGGAGGCATAAGTCAAAACTCTTTTAGTCACAACTTGAATTAACTTGGGCAAAACATGGGAATGTATTGGCTCACATGGACTGGATTCATGGACTCCAATTATGACTGGGCTCTCCTTCTTTCCCTTCTCTCTCTCTCTGACTCTCTCTGCCTCCGCTCTGTGCATTGGACCTGATTCTGTCCACAGACTGAAACACAGCTTTCCATGATTCTTACTGCCTTGGGACCAAAAAGGATGAGACCTCTCCTCTCAACTCGAGTTGGAAAATTCCAGAAGAAGAACCTACTGGCCCCTGCTGATGGCAGGCCCACCCTCTGAACCAACTACCGTGGTCTGGTGATGAAATACTGAGGCTTCCTCAGCATGGGTCAAGTCTCCTCCCCTGTGGTCAGTATTACCTAAACAACCTGAGAAAATCGGAACAGAATAGCCACTGAGGAGACTAAGAGGAGAGAGGCAGCCACCTTAACTTGTTTCTACTGCCTTAAATAACTTGTCCAAGGGGCAGAATCAAAACAACTGCCCAGATCTTCAGTCTGCACCCGTCTCCTTCACTTCATAGCCTTTACTGCAGGAGCCACAGAGGTGTAACTGTGCCTCTCTCTTCCTCACAGTTACCATGTGGGCTGGCTCAAGACTAGTTGGAAAAGACTCGATTCTGTCTCGATTCTGTCACTTTTCAGCTGTGTGACCCTAAGCACATTACTTAACCTCTGGGAACCACAGCTTCCTCCTTTGTAAAATAAACAGTTCCTGCATTGCAGGGTCATCTAAAGGATAAAGGGAGATAATATACCCCAGATGACTTTGAAAATCATAAAAGAACTACATTAAGGTTTATTACTTAAGTTCCGCATATAAATGTTAACAGAGGCTAAAACTACACATTAACATCCTTCAGCTGTAGTTCTCACTACCACCAGCCCTCTCTGTTAGCATCACTTTGGTTCTGACATTTTTTTTCTTTCAGTTTTAAAAGGCACATTTTAAAAAGAAGCATAATAGTGTCTCAAAATGTAAAACTTAGCTCAGAAGAAAAGCTTATGAACAGATGGTTCAATGGCACTTATACTCACCTTTTTGATACAGATTAACCAGGAGATGAAAAATCTCTGGAAGAGACACAAGAAACTCTCCACAGTGGTTACCTCTAGGGACTGAGGCTAAAAGTTGGTGGGAAAGAAATGCTTTTATTTTTCATTTATGCCTGTCCCTACTACTTGAATTTTTAAAATGTTTCACATATATTGTTTTTTTCCTGCATGAATTTCTTTCATAATTAAAAAACCTAACTAAAATCATAATTGTCACAAAAAAGGATCATATACCAGTTATAGTACACAGTATATAGTGTATGCTAGTTATAGTATACAGTATATAGCAGCTATAGTATATAACTGATATAGTGTCTGGTACATAAAAAGCTTTCAATAAGTTCGTGCTTATTGATCAAACTAGATATCCCTAGTTACCACCTAATCAGCTAAAATAAAATCTAGTTTTCATCTCTATGAATGTATATTTTTCCACGAATCATATTGTAAGAAATGCTCATTACCATCTGCCAAGGATGTGATTTTAAACTCATAAATTCACACACCAAACATGAAACCTCCTTTTTAAATTCTGAATTATAAACACAGTACATGTGGCTACCTCTCAACGCTGTTACTGCTCTTCTTATAAGCTGACTTCCTTATTAACATTGGAGGATGCTGGGCTTCTAGGAAGCATACCATTTTACAGCTGCGAGTTTGCATGATATTTTCTAAGAAATTAAAGGTTACATGGCAGCATATGCCAAAGTTAACAGAGAGATTTAAATAGTATTTTTTTTTAATGATGTAAATGGCTAGGAAGTTTGAATGCTATGCACTGGTTAAGTGCTATACTGGTTGCCTAGTTACATCTCTGCAGAAAGGTTAAAATGGTTGTCTCTAAATCCAGAAGAAATTTAAAGTCCTAAAGTTTCGTAATTAAGCCAAGGATTACCTGCGAACCCCTAATGCAGTCATGCCTTGAAACAAATCCCTGTCAGGTAATGGTGCTTGGGGATGTCTTAAGGAGATTGTTAATAAAAAGTATTTATATATATGAAATTTGTTACCTTGCTCTCATTTCATTAAAGTTATTACATCTGGACTGTCCTTTTTTTTCTTTTTTTTTTTCTTTTTTTTGAGATGGAGTCTCGCTCTGTCACCCAGGCTGGAGTGCAGTGGCACGATCTCGGCTCACTGCAAGCTCCGCCTCCTGGGTTCACGCTATTCTCCTGCCTCAGTCTCCCAAGTAGCTGGGACTACAGGCACGGGCCACCATGTCCAGCTAATTTTTTTGTATTTTTAGTAAAGACTGGGTTTCACCGTGTTAGCCAGGATGGTCCCGATCTCCTGACCTCGTGATCTGTCTGCCTCGGCCTCCCAAATGGACTCTCCATTTTATCACTACCAGTTGCAGTCTGCTACTATAGGCTATTAAAAAACTTTCCAACCTAGCTGATGCAAATTCTGTCCCCCGATAGGTGGAAGAAAGTCCAGTATTTTACATTTTTAAACTTAAAAACAAATTTTTACTGTGACCAGCTCTGCAAAGTATAGGCCAGTCTACAACATAGTAACAAAAACTACACATCTTAAGAATAAACAACTAGTATCTTAACGCTCAGAGATGTTCCTCTTTTACCCTTCAAGGGTTTCCTAATTAATTCTACCTCGCAGACACTATTACATCCAAATATCTGTTCCCAGTAATGGAACAGAATAGAACAATTTTAGAACAATTTTGGTGTAGAAATTTAACATGAGTGTATTAAAACGGATTCACACTTATTCCAGAATTTGAAGGTAGGAGGAAACAGTCCTTTTTTTTTTTCCTCTTGAAGTTCAGTCGGCATTTTGTTTTGAATTGAGGTAAAATTCACATATAAAATTAACCATTAGCCACTGTAAAGTGTACAATTCAATGGTATTTTAGTACATTCACAGTGTTGTGCAGCTATCACTGCTAACTAGTTCCAAGATAGTCCATCACCCTGGAAGGAAACCCTGTACCCAGATAAGTAGTTATTTTGATCCTGATTTACATTTACTCTCTAATTTCTCTTTGAAAAAGAATAAAAGAACCTAAGTTTAAATTACTGCATAAGAACTTGATGTGTTTTCATTTCTTCTGAAACTTGTTGATTCACAAAAATTGGTAAAGATTTGAAGCTGAAATGAGGCTAGTCTTAGCAAAATGAAACCAGGATTGAAAGTCCTGGAAGGAAGAAACCCAAAAAGAGATTGAGGAAAAAATCAAAATAATTCACAATTCTGTCCAGGCCCCATCCTTGTCAGAAAGCCAGATTCTACTTCAATGACTGATAGTGCTGAATCTTTTTTGGAAAGAAAAAAAAAAAAAGAATTAAAATAGAATGCTTTGGATCTACCAAGTAGGAAATTTTGGAAGACAGGAAACAATTAAATACATTAAAAAAAAAAAAAAAAAAAAAAAGTCTTCCAGCTCCTAAAAGTCAAATGCCTATTCTAGGGAAGCTAATTTATTGTTCTTTCAAGTACAATTACAGCTCTCTTTGCTTAGTCCTAATGATTTAGAGAATAAAATTCTCCAAATAAAAGCCACAGAAATGTAAGGGATGAGGCCCCAGGACCTTCAGCTTCCCTGGTTTCTCAGTGTGGCTTTGCTATGGATGATGCGGGCAGAGTACTGCAGAAGCAGTGGGGAAAGGCCCAGCAAGCGTCTTTACCCAGATGTAGCAACTTTACATGGGGCTAAGTGGCTCATGCTCCACCGCTGGGAGTCAGGAAGCGCCATGTTCTTAGAACCAAATAAGACTCCAAGACATGATCGACTCCAAGACATGATCCACTCCAGTCCCCTCCCACTGGGTATTCAAGATAGTCTTCCTAATATTTACCTCTTCTTCAACAGTCTATGCTATCTCTTAGGGGGGAAAAGTTCAATTTTGCTCTATGAAAGGCAAGATTAAAGCTGAGAGAGCTCTGTGCTGCATTGGGAAACTTGGGTGTTATAACTTCCATGCAGGCTGACATGCTGAAAAAGATTCAGCGAGGTCCTGTGGTCACCTCAGTAACAAAGTTATTAAAGCTTCCATCATCAGAGGCAAAGTGCAGGAGCCTGCTGGTAACACAGGAGAACTGAAAGGGTAGCTAGGGCTTGTGACTATAAACGTGGCTGCTGCTTCTCAGTTCTGAATCTTAGGGTTTTTTTTTTTTTTTTTTTTTTTTTGTCTTTTTAAGCTGGTCTGAACAAACATGCATATACGGCTACAGATTTTCCAAAAGAGTTGGATTAACCCCCATTTTCAACCCAAATATTATGGGATATGGTCATTATTTGGCTCACTCAAAATTTATATTTTAACAATGCATCAATGTGACAGCTACTTTCTATTAGAGTCATTTTGTTAGACATCTGGAGTGACCAAATGTCCTGATTTGCCCCGGATTCTCTCAGTTCTAGCACCAATAGTCCTGTGTCCCAGGAAAGCCCTGTCTTGGCAAATAAGGGCAGTTTGTTGCCCTGCTGCTAGCTCTAGGTTTGGACTTCAGGTCTGTATTGCTGAAGTGTCTAAAAGTGGATTTTAAGAGGACTTGATACAAAAAAAAAAAAAAAAAAGCTGAAAATTTTTAAATCTTCACCATAAATTTCCAGCCATATTCTACTCAAAAGATGATTTTTAAAAAATAACCCAGTGATCTATTTCATACATCAGGCAAGAAATGGTTTCTTACTTTGTGGGGATAACTTAATGTATGGAGGAAATTATACCATACCTAGAAATTGGCTATAATAAATACCACTCTAGTGAGGTTCTGTATTATTATTTATTTTTTCCTCCAATTTCCACATTTTAAAGCCTAATAAATAATACATAAAATAACAGCCAGACATAACAGCATAAAATAAAAACCTCACATTTATTTGGTTCTATTCAAGACCTTGTAACCTATACACTGTAGGCAGACCCTGCAGAGTTGGAGAAATGACGAAAGCAGCATACTCTCTAGGGGCCACGCCTATAGTACCCAAAAGTCTGGCCAAGAAAGGAGCCATTGGACTTCAACCTGTCCCCTTGATCCAATGCCAGACACTTCAAGAAAACCAAAAGGCTTCAGTACCTGGACCTACAAAATGAGAACTGTAGAGTCAAGATGAGAATTGGCTTCATCAATGTTGGAAACCTTAACGTTTTAATCCTATATTATTAGACATTAGATGGTCTGCTACCCGAAGCATTTCTACATTTCTGAAGAATTAGTCTCTTTGACTTTGTAGTAGGCAGAATAACAGGCCCCAAATATGTTCAGTCCTAATCCCAGGAACCTGTAAATACATAACCTTACAGATAAAGAGACTTCAAAGATGTGATTAAATGGAGGCCCTGGTGATAAGGAGATTAGCCTGGCTTATCCAGGTATGTTCAATCTTATCACACAGATATTTAAAAAATCAGAGAACCTTTCCTGGCTAAAAATTAAGAAGATGTGACTATGGTAGAAAGACGCATGGAGAGGCAATGCTACCGGCTTTGAAGATGGAGGAAGCTCTAGAAGCTGTAAAAGGCAAGGAAATAAATCCAACCCAGAAAGCCTTCAGAAAGGAACACAGTCTTGTTGATACTTTGCTTTTAGCCCAGTGAAATCCCTATAGAACCTAACCTATAGAACGGTAAGATAATACATTTGTGTTGTTCTAAGCCACTAGGTTTGTAATAATTCGTTACAGCAGCCATAGAAAACTAATACACCTTTTATCACAATTGCTGTTCAATAATGCCTTGGTAGTATTTTGTTTCTAACCTCAATATTTGACCATTACCTCATGTTTAATTTGCTTCCATGTATATACTTTGAAAACTAAATTTAGCACTAGACCAAATATACTCAAAATCCCCCTGATGGTACAGAACAATACTTCTTTTACTTGTCTACTTTGTTTAGCTTCTTGCGTTTGTTAGCACAGAGACTACTTACATAAGCAACTACTGAGCATAACTGAAACCACTGATTTTGTATGAAGGAAAAATGCTTTTAGGTGAGTAGAATATGCCAAATAACCTCCTTAAAGTTGTGTGCAAAGACACAGTAGTTCACAATGTTCACAACGTCTCCCTAGAGTGCTCTGGATGTCACAATGACTGGAAGATGCCACAGCCTTCTGTGAACCAAGGACAGGGATACCAAAGATGATAATGAAGAATTGTCCCATTGGACGTGCCAGCAAACCCCATTGACAAACTCCGCTTGGATTGATTTGAAAAATTTAAGCATACTATTATTAGCATGACAGAAATCAACTCAAAGAACATCAGATACTTATAAAAGAGTCATTATTAGTAACATTTGATAGAATATGGGACGTCTCAGCCCTCACCTGAAAGACATTAGGTACTTACTTATAGCTTTTGCTGCTATGCATGGTCTTAAAAGCATACATGCACAAAGAGCTTCTTCCAATCAGCTCTAGACCAGAGATTCTCAACCCTGGCTGCATGTTAAAGTCAACTGTGAAGCTTTCAATATCACCTATAGATGTTCAGGCCCCACCCATGGAGATTCTGATTCAGCTGGTCTGGGTAGGGCCTGGAATCAGGGTTTCTAGATGCTCCCCTGGAGGCCCTGACATGCGGCCAGGACTGAGAACCACTGCTCTGTCCGTAGGGAGTAGCCTACTGTACATACTCACATGAATATGGCCGCTCCACAGATTTGAATCAGTCCTTCCCTTCCTGTTTTGTAGTACAGTTGTCACCAACCATTCATTCTTCCAAAAAAGAAATCTGGGAGTTATTCTAGATGTCTTCCTCTCCTTTACTTCTCACCTTTAATCAGCAATTCCCTCAGTTCTCCCAAATCTAGCCCAACATTTCCAGACCCAAGACTTCCACTGGTCTCCCTTCCATTAGTCTCTCCCCACTTCTCTGCTGCCTAAGGAATTGTCCTTTTAAAAAAATTCTGATTGTGTGCCCTTTTCTGCCTCCCCACTCTGCAGAGAAAATTCAAACTCTGGAGTCTGCCCCTTAGGGGTCCCTCCAAGTCTTCACCAGCCTTCTTCTCTAGCCTCATCTCCTCAGTCAGCTACTTTCTGGCCACACCCTGGCCACCCTAAATTTCTAAAGCTTGCTGGAATAAGCCATGCCCTCTGTGGCCTCAGTGTATACTTACACTTGACTTCTTATTCTTGGAATGCCCTTCCCTACTTCTCTGAAGGCACCTCATGGATAGCTCAAAGACCCCTTTCCCATCAAGCTTCTTCCCAAACTCCCCAACTTGGTTCTCTCCTCCAGCAGCATCCACCACACCCTGCTCCCACTTCACTAAGCTGGACACAAGCACCTCCTTCTTTACACAGTTTTCTCCTCTGTGAGACTGAACAACTCTGGGCCAAGGCCTGTGTATTTTTCATGTTCATATTCCCAGTATCTGGCATGCATTCTTTTGTTCATTCATTCAACAGTTTTATTAAATATATAACAAGTGCCAGACACCTTGCTAGATGCTGGAGGCAAATGATTAGTAAATTATATACTATTCCGGCTCTCGCAGAGCTTATATTCTTGAAAGGGAGGCAGATGGCTGGATGAGTGTTTGTGGTAAAACAGGAAGGTCTATCAGAGGATTGGGAGCTTTGTTTTGTTTTATGCTTGCATGTTTCCAGTATATTCAAAAGTGAAGAAATGTCAAAAACAGGTTTCAAAAATCATGGCATATTCTGAATGTTTACATTTGACAGAGTTGTATGATGAATGCCATTGTTTCATGGTCAGTACATCTCTGACAGATCACCTCATTTGGAGATATCCAAAGTCCAAATTCGCCAACCTTATAAACATGAGTTGAGGAAAATTGATCCTCTTATCCTAAGGAAGGACTGATACCTAGTAAACATGAAATAAATACCTGCTGAATGCATAAATGGATGGATGACTAGCTCCAGTAAAGCAAGTCAGGTTATGAGTAGGTTTTATTTTTTTTAGCATTTGCTGTATCCCCTAAACAGTTATGTAAATAAACAATTAAAAGCCCAACAATTCAGCAAGCACCCATAATCCAATGGGGAAAGAAGAGAAGTAGGTAGAGGTAGAAATGAAACAATCCCAACCATGAGTTGACAATTGTTGAAATTGGGTGATGGGGATGTAGGAGTTCATTATATTATTCTCTCTACTTTGGTATATACTTGGCATTTTTCATAATGAAGTTACATTTTAAAATGGGGTGGGGGGAATCTAAGTCATTGACTAGAGGAAACTGTGTATCTTGGAGTGGGCAAACACATTATCACCTGTCTAGGATTATGGTTACCTTTCAAGTCTACAACAAGATTCAAATGCTATAGCTAGTTCCAAAAGCTAAGTAAGCTTCTTCAAGATGAAACCCCAACAGCATTAGATTGACCTGTTGTTGTTGTTGTTGCTGCTGCTGCTGCAAAAGCCCTTACAATGTTTACAACAATCTGTTAAGAACAGGGTTTACCTTTCTCTGACCTAATCTGCCTCATCTGAGGTTTTATCTTGCACAGGGTATGCCCTCAATGTCTGCCACCTATTAATCATGTTTGTGCCATGAGGATACATTCTGTTAAGACAGCAGCCTCAAAGCCTCTCCAACTCAGGTTTTTAGAAGAAAATGAAAAAATTCTGGATGAAGATCAATTTTAATTATCATTAAAGAGAGCCATTTTTTCTTTAAATCCTGAAGTCATGTCAATATTGATAAGGACTCTATGACTGTTTCTTTCAATAAAACATCACATGCTTTCATCTACAGACCACTTAACATTTTTTTCCTCTTTCAGTTCTGGTTAAATTCAAGATTCTAGAAGAAAATATTTGGAATTCTTACCTCTTCGGTTCCTAAAGCCTGAGGCTCACTGGCAGATCTGGCTGTTGAGAAAGCAGAGAGAAAAACGAATTTTTTAAAAGGAAAAATAACATGATACACAAGAGCTGAATGAGTAGAATGAATGAAGTTTCTGAAACGGGGGTGGGTGGTAATGGCAATATAGTTATAAGGGCAGGAGGTCTCACAAGTTTACATTTCAGAGCCTAGAAATGAACCTTTTATTAACTCTTTTGCTCTTAAGAAATAGATTTGTGAAATTGGAATCCCTTTCTTTGTGAAATCCCCTAGCATGCATGAAAACATGAAAACACAAAGGCCACTTAGGAATCTAGAGGAAGCAGAGCCCTTGATGGGAGAGGCTGTATACCAATGGAATGAATAAGAACAATCTTTCCTCCTGACCTAACCTAATTTGCTCCGAGCAGGACCAAAGCAGCAGAGACCAACACACTCTTGCTCCAGGTATTAGGGACAGAGTTTGAGTGCATACAGTTTGTATGCATCTGGCCCCTTAGGAGGGTGGAGAGGACACATTGGTGGTTATGAGTATCTTTGGCAATCACAGCTTCTGTAGGCTGTTTAGAAGTAGAAGACACCTATGCCCTTAACCACTAATGACCTCTGTGGCTATCAGGCAGAGTGGCCTACGTTTGTCCAGTGCCGAGTGCGGTTCCTATGGAAGAAAGTTCCTGTGTAGATGAGCTTCTTTATTCCTGAAAAGCTTTAGAGCGCTCGCTCAAAGGGAATTGCTAAAGCCTCAAGGAACACTTTCCCATTCCTATTTTGCTATGTCTGAGAACAAAGAGACATCTCACATCTAGAATATTATGAATGAGGGTGGAATTCAAATTCACAAGGGGTTCTAGGACCAAATGAATATCAGTGTCTCCAGAGGCCTCACGTTACTTGAGACTGGCATGTGTGCTACAATCTCAACCCAACCCGTTATATTCCCGGACTACCATAGGGGCCATATGTTTTTAAATGGGCTAAAGTTATTAGAAAACCATTATCTCATGATTAATGACAGCAAAAAGAAAAAAAAGCCAAGGGCTAAAAACAACTTATTTTCAGAGAATGAACCCTAGGGTAACAAAGACTAGGTGGGACGTGCAAAATAAACCTGTTCAAGGGTGTTGTGGGCCTGGCACTCATTTGTTATTGGTGGTAGTGGAAGCTGGCAGAACTTCTCTGGAAAGCCATCTGGGCCTGTTTATCAAGAGACCCAAATATGTTCTCAGTCATTGTTTTAGTGATGCCACTCCATGACTTTAACCAAAACAAACCCAAAATGTGGACAAAGAAGAATTATCAAGGTGTTAGAAATAGCCTAAATATCAATAATTCAACCTATTAAGTAAAACAGAAACTCCACATGATAAAATTTTAAAACAATGAACACAAGAAATTTAAATGGGCCAGGTGCAGTGGCTCACGCCTGTAATCCCAACACTTTGGGAAGCCAAGGAGGGAGGAACACTTGTGTCCAGGAGTTTGACACCAGCCTGGACAACATAGCAAGACACGGTCTCTACAAGAAAAAGTCAAAAGTTAGCCAGGCATGGTGATGCACACCTGTGGTCCCAGCTACTTGGAAGGCTGAGGTGGGAGGATAGCTTGAGCCCAGGAGAGTGAGGCTGTAATGAGCCATAATCAAGCTACTGTACCCTAGCCTGGGTGACAGAGTAAGACTCTGTCTCAAAAAAAAAAAAAAAAAGACAAAAGTGTTTAAATGATGAAAAAAATGCATTTTATATTCTCTTTTTACTTTACTTTAAAATTAATAAATACTGTTACTTTAAAAAGTAACTTAAAATAAGATTACTTTATTATAAAGTAAAAAGAATATAAAATGCATTTTTTGTCATTTAAATTTTAAAGTAAAAAATATAAAATATTATATATAGTGTGAACTCAACAATTTTCTAATATACATATTCACACATATTTATATTTTTTCTAATATATATTTTCTATGTCAATATATTTTTCTAATATATATGCACTAACATATATATTATATACATACATAATATATGTTATATTATATAACACATTTTCTAGTATAATTATACATAATATCTTTCTGATACATAAAGACTGGAAGAAAACATCAAAATCTAAACAATATATTTCCTCTGTTCAATAGAATAACAAAAGTGGCAGAAATTGCTAGATATACCCCAACATCTGCTCTCGTCTTCTTCCATGGTTTTAATAGAATTCTAAGCTAAGCACCTACATACCAATAATAGCTACTTTCCCCAACCTCCCTTGCTGCTAGGTATGCAGTCATGTGACAAAATTCAATGGTACAGCATCAAAAGCGGTATGTGTAACTTCTGGGTCAGGGCCTCCCCTTCCAACTTCTTCCATCCTGCTGGTTATAGCAGAGCCTTTGTGGCAAGCCACCTTAGACAATGAAAGCAAGAGTAACCTCATAGGAATGATAGAACAACAGGATAGAAAGAGCCTGGGTCCCTGCATGATCTTGTGGAGCACAGCTACCTTATCAGTCCTGGGCCATCCACGTCTGGATTGTTACATTAAAAAGAAGTAACTTCTAACTTATGTTAGCCACTGTGAAATCAGGCCTCTGTTACATGTAGTTCAACTAACAATTTAATTAATAGATGGAGCCATTTTTATTTTTTCTTTCCAATTTTCAATAATTTCCATATTTTTCAATAATCAGTATGAATTACTTTGATGATCAGAAAATAACTAAGTTAAGTTTTGTTTACTAATGTTAAGAAAATTAAATATAGAAGAAAGTTTGGGCAACATGTACCTTCTTTCCATATATGAGAGGAAAAACTAAATCTATAGTTTAAAATGTTCTGCTTTAAAATCTGATTGAGGCATACTCTAAGCAGTAAAACTTTAGTCAATGCATTATAATTATTCATTTCAGAGGATACCCAGACTTTTTTTTTTTTTTTTTTTTTTTTTTTTGAGACAGGGTCTTGCTCTGTCACCCAGGCTGGAATGCAGTGGTGTGAACGTGGCTCACTGCAGCCTCAACTTCCTGGGCTCAAGCAATCCTCCTGCATCAGCCTTCCAAGTAGTAGCTGAGACCACAGGTGTGCACCACAACACCCAGCTAATTTTTTTTATTTTCTGTAGAGACAGGGTGTCTCTAAGTTGCCCAAGCTGGTCTCAAACTCAGGGGTCAAGCAATCTCCTGCCTCAACCTCCCAAAGTGCTGAGATTACAGGCGTGAGCCAAATACACTCGGCCAGACTTTCTTCTTTTCTTTTCTTTTTTTGAGACGGAGTCACGCTCTGTCACCCAGGCTGGAGTGCTGTGGCGCAATCTTGGCTAACTGCAACCTCCTCCACACGAGTTCACGCCATTCTCCTGCCTCAGCCTCCCAAGTAGCTGGGACTACAGGTGCCCACCACCACGCCCGGCTAATTTTTTGTATTTTTAGTAGAGACGGGGTTTCACCGTGTTAGCCAGGATGGTCTCGATCTCCTGATCTCGTGATCTGCCCCACCTCGGCCTCCCAAAGTGCTGGGATTACAGGTGTGAGCCACTGTGCCTGGCCCCAGACTTCTTAAAGTGAATTTAGAAACAGTCTTAAAAACAGATTTGTGTGTACACTCATACCTTTAATTTAAGGGTGCTATTGGTTCTTCACATGGAATCATACTGGATTTCTCCGACAGTAATTCCACTGGCCCAAGAATTTTGTTGACTGTCCATCAACCGAGTGTACACTTTGATTTTATTTTCCCTTGGAGTAGTAATAGATTTGGCAGAGCTCACATAACCTCCCTGGTCTCCTTTGTGTCCCACAGGCCTGCATTATAAGATGACTGTCCAAGATAAAGGAGTCGTACCTAGACTATAAAAGAGAGAAAAGATATCTTGCCTGCTTGGGAATCAGATCTGAAACAATGGCCTCATTAAAACTAGCCTCTAACCATATTAGAATAATATGCTGAGATCATTTAAACCTGCAATAATGTTTATCAGCAGCATATGGTGCCTTTTGGAGGATCATTAACACCCTGTGCGTAGGCACACAAGACACTCCACAAGGTTGACCTTAGAGACTTACATGAAGTCGTATATCAGAGAAAGAAACTATTTTTCCCCTTTTTCCCAAAAGAATGCAAATGATCCTTTTCTCCCTTGTGAACCACAATATCCAACACTAATATGGCTAACCTATATTCAATAACAAAGGCAGGATGCCAGGGTTTCTTCACTTCCCTCTCAGAATGACTGTGCCAGTGCATTCTCGAGAAACCCCTTCACTCTCTCCTGCAGTAAGCAAATTGAAGCTAATAGTCAAAGCTCTGAATTCTCAGTTTCTCTCCCCCTCTTGCCTTTGCAGGAACATAAGCAAGCCAACTCAACAGGCCTAATTACCATGGTAACAACATGCACCGTGATTATGAGTGTGTTTGTTTTTTAAAATGACTCACAGATTGTTCCCCCAGAAGCCCCAGACACACAGGTTTCTGGCTGGTTTATAAAATCCATCTGAAGTTTTCTTGCAAATATCTTGTGCCTATTATCATAACTGGTGTGATGAAGAGAGATTCATCAAATCAAATATGCCTTTCTCCTTAAGGATGAAAAAAACCCATTTTGTTCCTTAAACACTCCAAGATTAATCAATTTAAACCTCAGGTTTATAATGAAATTAATTTGAGTTTGTACACTGGAGATAATTAATCTGTTCCTAATTTAAATAATTAAGGTATTTCATAATGTGATTTTAGAGACCCAAATGAAATAATCAGGTGAAATAAACTGTAGTGAAAAATATAAAATAAAACAGCCTAAATCTGTGGGTCCATGACCACATGTAAAGTGTTATAAAAGAGTAGATGTCAGTCTTAATACCAAGATGTTTTAAAACAAATCTACAGAACAACAGCATCTATTTTTAAAATGCAAACATGAAAGAATCCAGACATTTGGAGAACTGTGCACTACTTCCACTCATCTATTCAATAAATATCATTTTAGACCTTCTATGTACTAAGCACCATTGTTTATGACTGGAACATCACAACAGGGCTTAGCAAAGACTATTTTCTCACAGGAGGCAAAGGCCATGGGCATGGCTCAGTGCGTTATCTTCTCTTAGGAAGCTCCTTTGCTTCACAAGGCACCATTCTGGGTAAGGCTATCAGTGAGAGGGAACATTACCTAATGATTATACCAGGCCTGGAGTTCAGAGTCCTAACATCGGCATCACAGTGGACTCCCTCAAAAAAAAAAAAAAACATAAAACATATATATGCTAGTAATTTTGATATATTGATTTCTTCTGTGTGAAGTGGAAATAAACTCTATTTTAAAAGAAATGTAAGTGGAATTTATATAAATCTATTTCACTTAAATCCCTCAATGCTAACATATAACACATTTTACACACACAAAATAGTCATTTAAAATTACTGTATCCAAATAGCTACTGTACTGTAACCAATAATATATTTTTTTCTCTAGTTTGAAGGGAAAACCAGAGTGTTTCAATCCGTATAGGCTAGGTTATATTGTGGCAACAACTCAAAAACTCTCTGGCTTATTTGAGCAAAGCTTATCTCTCACTTTCTCTCCATGTCCACTGCGGTTTAGCAGAGATGATCTTTGTGTTGTCTTGACAGTATGACCCAGGCTTAAGAGTGCAGGGACCACTTCTATCCTTCAACCACTGCACTCACCTGCTGGTTCTTATGGCTTCTTCCAGGAAGTGATGCACCTCACTTCTGTTCACTTCACCGGCCAAGGCAAGGCATGTGGCCACACCTAACCAAAGCAGACTGGGAAGTGGAAGCCTATCCTGAGTTGGAAAGGAAAACTGGAGATATTGATGGCTAAGCACATGGATTCCTGAACAAACAGCACAAGCCCAGACTAATACTTCATGAAGTCAGAACGACATCTGATGATAATAGGCTTCCTTAGGGGATGCCTTATTCCAAGGTCTGAGCACCTATGATTAATGTTGGGCCATAACAATCACTTCTGCAGAATTTGGTGCAAATCCCTTGGATAGAATAAAAGATACTCTGCTGCAGATTTGTGGTAACAATAAGTTATACTAATGATATATTCATTTTGAATAATTATACTACAATTCAGGCACCTTGCTAAATAAACATTTCACATTTATTATGTAATTTTCTCCTGTCAGTTTTGTGAAGTAGATATTATCTTATTTCCCATTTTATAGATGAAGAAACTGAGGCATAGAAAGCTTAAGCAATTTGCCCAAGTAATTCTGACTCTAAAACAATGTCCTTTAACTACTACACTCTCCTACATGTTATCTTTGAATGTTACTTTTCCACACTTCAGTATTTTATGATTATTTTAAGATGAATAAGAAAAGACTAGTTGGACCATTTTTTTTTTTTTTTTGCCTAGGAATTTTCACCTCTACTTAAATTTTTCTTATTTTAATTTTAAAAGTCATCAAACTATTCAATATCAACTTTTTTCCAAAGAAAAAATAAAAATGTCAGTGAAATGCCTTAATGCCCATACACAGCAATGTTCCCTAAACACAACCATCATTCATGAGGTTTAAAAAAACGGCAAAGGATCAATTTAATTCTCCCAAATAAAGCCTCTAAAATGAAAGTGAGGGTTTTTTTCGGTTTAAATTTTCTCACAATTTTTCTTATATGGTTCTAACATAGATCAGATAAATACTCTCCTTAAACAGAGCTCTGTTGGCAAAGTCTAGAATTAACTTACTTTCCTGTTTAAAAATGCAAATCTAAGAGTAGGAAGCACTCCATCATTTATTTAAAAAAGTACTCCTACCATTAATGCTTAGTCTGTTATGATGAACATGCACAGAAATACACCTTAGAGACAAGTAGTCAAAACACTGTAATAACAGCAATTCCACTGAAATTTCCCTTTTTCACTATTGCTGCCTCACATGCATAGCCTCTGAAATATAATGCTAAAGTAGGAAGTAGCAACCATAAAGAGAATGCAACAGTAATGGAACTGTATATGCTGCCTCCAGAGCTGGAAAGTGGAAACTATTTTCTAAATAACTCATAATCAGAAATTCCAGAGATGATCCATTCTTCTTTACAGGTACTGTAATCAACAAAATACCTACCTCTCTAGAGAAAACAAGGTTTTCATTTAAGTCTGACAGATACTATACACAGAACGCTTGGCGTCTCTAGCTCATTACTTGGCCCAGGGTAGATTTTTATATAGACCAAATTGATTTAAATGACCAGTCAGGAAAATCCAATTTAATTATATATATATTTTACAATGCAGAAATGCAGGGCTGGTTGTCTAAATTAAATGCCATTCTTATTGCTTTATAGGACCTGATGTATTTCCTTCTGGAATATTTTGTTTAGAAGGTTATTCTTTACTTTGCCTAGCTTCCTCCAGTCTGTTTTTCGCCAGGATTCTTCCTCTGGCCTACCTAGATCATTGCTAACAACAAAAACAAGTTTTATTTTTTTTCTTAATATTTTATTTTAGATTCGGGGTACACGTGCAGGTTTGTTACATAGCCAAAAACAAGGCTTTTGTTCATGTTTTTCTCAAAGGGAAATGCATGGAAACTCTGTTCAATTCAATGTTGTATGATATTGCTCAGCTATTTAACCTTTTTAGTCTGGATATCTTCACTTATAAAATGGGAATAATAATAGTGGCCAACTCTATTGACTGCCTACCTACTAACCCCCCCTCTTCCTTGCTAATAGAACCAGACCCTTTTGCTGGGGTCTGATGACTTTGTTCTTCAGAGAGGCTGGGCTGCTCCATGGCCTCAGGAGGAAACTCTTAAATTAGCCAATCACAGTGCTTCTGTCTGCCTACTTACTCATACATACAGCATGTGAGTTGTGAGTGGAAATTCCACTGGACACAGATTTTCTATGACTTTAAAAAGAGCCACGGCAGGGCAAGGTAGCTCAGGCCTGTAATCCCAGCATTTTGGGAGGCCAAGGTGGGGTGGATCTATTGTGCTCAGGAATTCAAGACCAGTCTGGGTAACATGGTGAAACCCCATCTCTACTCAAATACAAAAATTAGCTGGGCATGGTGGCACGCACCTGTGGTCCCAGCTACTCAGGAGGCTGAGGTGAAAGGATCAGCCTCCCACCTGCAGGCTGAGGCTGCAATGAGTCATGATCACGCCACAGCACCCCAGCCTGGGTGACAGAGTGAGACCCTGTCTCAACAAACCAGAAAGAGCCACATAAGAAATCTGCCTCCCCTTGATATGCCTCTACGTATTGAAATATGCCTATAATTCCAAAATTGTAGACGCCATGTCCATACAGTGAGGGGAAATCAACCTGCTGAAGGTGTCGCAGTGGGAAGAAGGTAAGAATCCGGGTTGCTAAGGACATTATCCAGCTACCACATAAGTAACTCTGAAGCTACCCTCCTATCAGAGGTCTTGCGATCAATTTCCTATTGTTTACACCATTTTAGTAGGACATTCCTTTATCAGCAGCCAGAAATATCCTGATAGAAAAATACTGTCCTTATTTCATAGGGTTATTTTTAAAACTAGCTAAAGTATCTAGCACAAACTGAATGCCTAACAAATGTTCATTCTCAACTTAATTCTTGCTATATGTTAATCTTGACTTATTCAAACTAGTTAGTGCTTTCTTTACTCTGTGTGGTCTGAATGACTCCTCTAGGAGGTTTTCCCTGGTTCTGCAAAACAGGAATAAGGGCAGAAGTCATTGCTTTCTCCTCTTTATACAGATAAAGATAATATCAAGTATCTACGGTTATTTTAAACAATAAGAATGGTATTTAATTCAGACAAGTAGTGTAGTGCTAATTGCAGTGTAGAGAAAAAAATGTAATCAAACAGAGTAGTCTTCCTGACTGTGTAAATCAATTTGAACTAAATAAAATCCAACCCAGATCAAGTAATCAACACAGCAGCCAAGTGTTCTGCATATGGAGTCCACAAAGTTTATTGAAAAGCTGCTTTCTGTAGGGAAAAGACATATTTTGTAGATTACAGAACATGTATGTGAAGAAGGACACATTTCCTCTGAAATTTCACCTCATCCTTATTTCAGAAAGGCACCTGCACCTTCTGCTGAAAACCTTCTCCACAAGCCCCCTTCGTTCCAATATCTTTACATGGCTGACTCCTCAGCATCATTTTGGTCTCAACTCAAATGTCACCTCTTCAGAGAGGCCTTCAGGGATTACTCAACAAAGTAATCTCCCAATTACCCCTGCCAGCATAGGCACAGTCCCCACCATTCACTCTGTTTCTACTTCAATCCATCAAAGCACTCACTACTACTTGATATTTTCTTTTATTGTAAGTCATTTCTGTCAATGGGTTCCAATCCTGGTTGATTCTGATTTAATTACTCTGAGGTGAGGTTGGGACATGATATTTTTTTCAAACTACCCTCTCAGTGATTTCTAATGTGCAGTTAGACCTAAAAACCACTGGTTTATGTGTTTATTGAGTCTCTCTCAATACCTGAATGTAAGTTTCAAGAAAACAACTGGCCAACTTTGTTCATCCTAGTCTCCCTGGCATCTTGACGAGCACGTGGCACATTGCAGATGTTAAGACTTTGAACACATCGATTAATTGTATTGTAATTATATTTCTGTATTTGTCTGTTTTCCCCACAAGTTTGTGAGCTCTTAGAGGACAAGTAGTATGTCTAGCCCACTCTGCACCAAAAAATGAGTCACTCAAGAATGTTCATTAAATAAATGAATGATAAACTGCATTGTGTGGTATAAGGAAGACAAAGATGAAACCAGATGTGACCGCTGTCCTCAAAGAGCTTGGAGTGTGGTCAAAAAAAAAAATTATGCAGATTGCTGTTATACACACTAGAATGAGCTAGATGGTGTGATGAAAGAACAAAAGATTTCAGAGGAGGCATTGTTTTTTATTGGGGAAAAAAGGGAAGAAACCCAGGGAGGCTTCATGAAAGAGGCAGCATTTGAACTGAGCTTTACAGGACAGATGGAATTTGGTTATTCAGAGAAGTAAGACTGTGGGGACAAAGTATGGAAGGGGAAGCAGGAACTAACTTATCCCAGGCAGACAGAAAAGAACTCAAAAAACAAGTCAGCCCAGCTGGAGGTTAGGAGGGCCTGAACTAAGACACCGGCTATAAACATGGAAAAGAGTCAGTATCAAGATATTTTCCCAATCACAATTGCAAAGGGCTATGCAACTTCTGCAACTAGGGGTGCTTGGTGAGGAAAATAGTGAAGTTGAATTGTCATAACTGAGGTAATGATCAATGGGGTGTCATTAACAGTTATGAAATCAGGTGAGGAGCTGGTTTTGAGGAGTGAGAAAGGTGATGGTGAGCACAGTTTTGGACATGTGAGTTTCATTTTCTGTGGGTTGGATGTTCTGGTGAATTTGCAGGCAGCTTGCTGTACAAGCTGAGAGAGGAGGTGAATGATTAGGATGCTTAATCAGATTTGGGACTGACCCACACAGCAACAGTGACTAAAATCACAGGACAGAATTTGATTAAGGGAAAGGGAGAAATTAAATGGCCAAAGACTCGTATCTTGAGAACACTCATATTTTGGAAGCAGGAACTGAAGTTAGTGAAGTTGGAGCCCTCAGAGAGGTAGGAGGAGATTTGTTTCATCTACTTCTTAATTACTTTGTGTGCATATGGAAAAACTAAGCATGTTTACAGGGAAAGAGGAAAGGACCAAGAAAGAGAAGAAACTAAATCTGTAGGAAAGACAGAATTATTGTCACAACATAATCCCTTAGAAAGTAAAAGGGAATGGGATAGAGTGTCCAAGTAGAGGGTTTATTCTTGGCTTGAAGGAAAGATGATGTTAATTTGACTTAGGAAGAAGAGGAGAATGAATGATGTGAATGATGCAGATGTTTCTGTCCCCCTACATACCCATATGTTGGAACCTGATCCCCAATGCAATGGTATTAAGACATGAGGCCACCTTTGGAGGTGGTTAGGTCATGAGTATGGAGTCCCATTAATGGGATTAGTGCCCTTATAAGAGAGACTGGAGAGAGCCAGCTGGCCCCTTCTGTCATGTGGGGACACACAGAAAGTGCTGTCCACAGCCTTTGCCAGACATCAAATCTGCCAGTACGTTGATCTTGGACTTTCCAGCTCATAGAAGTGTTAAAAAAAAAAAAAAAAAGATTTCTGTTGTTTCTGGGTTACCTCATCTTTGGTAATTTGTGACAGCAATTCAAATGATCTAAAATAAAGGAAGACATGGGGAAATTCTAAGGTGGTAAGAATGAGGTTGAGGAAGTCTGTAATATGTGCCTTCTCAGAAAGACAGAAGGTGAGGTCACTTCTAACGAATAAAGGCAGTAGGGACTTGGTTGAATGCTTTCCATTGAAAATGCACAGAACAGAGTGAAAAGTGAAATAAAAAAGGAAGAAGGAAGGAATTTTGAAAGAACAGCAATGGCCCTGAGGAGATGCAGTGAATCTAGAGTAGAAACAGTCAGCCCAGTTTTCAGCCCCTCTCCTCTACCTCTGAGTGCTGGGTTCCTGGGAAGAGGATCAGGGGAATGCCTGACCCCACACCCGGGCTGGCCAGAGAGCAAGGGAAGGCCAGGGAACAGGGAAGAAGTGGTCAAGAGACTGGTTTTTCAAAGCCTTTTCATTAACAGCTTGACTGTTTACACATATCTGCCAAGAGATAAAGGGGTCGATCCTGTCTTATCTCAAGCGTTTGTATACAGTGGTACCACTTCTAAGAAACATGTTATCACTAAAGTTTGAGAATTGAGCTCCCTTTTTTTTTTTCAGTGTTTAATGAAGTCCTCTAGAGATTGTCTGAACACTGACTCCCACTAAATACAACTTGTTGTCTTTAACATAAGAATTTTCAAGAACCATATATTTATAGGTATCTCTAATACTCTTACCTGAAAATTTAAATCTCTATTCCACAGTGGCATCTTTTACACCTGAACAAGTTTGTACACAGAAACTCCATATTTACATAGAGTACTAAATGTAAACAGTCTACTCTTTTTTTTTAAACAAAATATTTTAGTCTTACAAACAATTTTAAATGCGACAACATATAAAGACTTTGCCCTAATATGAGGTAAGTGAAATGGAGTTGTAACTGGGAGGTAAGGAATTAATGAATTGTGTAACTCTAAATTCCAGGCCTATTTTATTATCCCTTATGAAGAGGTCGATATAGCCTAGGTCACCCCCCAAGATCATTTTTAGCTCTACCATTCTAGCATGTCCTAGGCCAGGGACTAAGTCCTTTATAAATTTTTTATTGTATTTTTAATTGAAAAAGAAAAATTGTGTATATTTATGGGGCACAATGTGATGTTTTGATACATGTATACATTGTGATGATCAAATCAGGCTAATTAACATAGTCATCATCTTGGGGGTGAGGGTGGGAGGGTGGAGACTAAATCTTAACACAGCTCTGCAACTCTCCTCTCCCACCCAGATCTAGTAAAGACAGGCACCAGGGTTCTCCCAGTAATTGTAGAGTGAATAGATGTGCACATTAAATAAAATTAGGGGTCATTATTTGCAAACTTCCCTCCACCCCTGGCCCCCAGCACATGGACAAAGTGCATTACAGAAAGTTAACATTAATTATTCAGGAGCTCTTCAAACCATTTAAGGTCAACGTCTGCCCCCACACCGTAAAGCTCAGACACTGTTGCTATTCAATAGGGTCTCTGCTAATTGTTCTGCCCAACTCTCCTCAGCCTCACCATACCCTGCCTCACCAGTTTAAGGATTAGGAGTAAAATCTGTCATGGAAAAGGAAACAGAGGATTCATTATTTTTAAAAGTGAAATTTTGGTTAGAATCACACTTCATTAGTAGAAACTTGTCTCAGAAACTTGTTGTATTGTTTAACTACTGTAGCCCCTCCCCACAAGTTACTGCTCCCCATTATAAAGGATTTGAGAGCAATTTAGTACTTTAGTTTCTCCCCTCCCTTTCTGACCATGATACCTATTGAGCATTTTTCTCTAATGAGAGGGGACCAGAAAAGCACTGAAGAAACAGCTCTCCAGTGCCTCTGTAGTGGTAGCCTGGTCTGAGATTTGACCAGCAGAATCACTGGTGTGACTGTCTACAATAAAGGTTTGAATTTCACTATCAGGTTCTAGACATCACCAACTAGCAGAAGCTATGCACATTTTCTTACTCTCTGCTTTTGATTTCAAATGTTGCTTTTGAGAGGAGTATTTTATTTGGGCAGGGATAATACTGTTGTATAAAGGAGGTTAAATACAAAGATTATGATTATGATCTAATGACACATTATGTTAAAAGATCCCGCCATTTGCAAATGTCTCCTCGAAAATCTGATTAAAAATTGGCAAAGATTCTCAACACAGTATTTCTGGGGAAAAATATCAGCAAGGAATATGAATAGACATTTTTCTAAGAAGATATACAAATGGCCAATGAGCACAAGAAAAGACGCTCAACATCACTAATGATTAGGAAAATGCTAATCAAAACCATAAAGAGATACCACTTCATACCTCTTAAAATGGCTATTATCAAAAACATAAATAAAAAACAAAAAAATATTGATGAGAATGTGGAGAAGTTGGAATCCTTGTTCATTGCTGGTGAGAATGTAAAATAGTGCAGCTACTATGGAAAACAGTACGGCAATTCTTCAAAAACTAAATATATAATTACTATGTTCCATCATTTTCACTTCTGGGTTCCCCAAAGAAGTAAAAGCAGGAACTCTAACAGATATTTGTACACCCATGTTCATAGCAGTATTATTTACAATAGCCAAAACATGGCCCAAGTGTCCATCAAAAGAGAATAAACAAAGTATAGTCTATACATTCAATGGAATATTATTCAGCTTAAAGAGGAAGAAAATTCTAGCACATGCTACAACATTGATGAATCTTAAAGACATTATGCTAAGTGTATTAAGCCAGTCACAAAAGGACAAATATTGTATGACTCCACTTATATGGGATACTTGGTCACATTCATAGAGACAGAAGTCAAATGGGGGTTTCCAGGAGCTGACAGAAGGAGGGAAAGAGGAGGTATTGATTAATGGGTATAGAATTTCAGTTTTGCAAGATAAAGACCATTCTATGGATGGACGGTGGTGATGACAGCACATCAATATACTCGCTACCACAGAACTGCATACTTAAAAAAAATAGTTAAAATGGGAAATGTTATGTTATGTATATTTTATCACTATAAAAAAAGTCTCCCTAAACCTGTGAGGCAGTGGTAAAGGCCAAGAATATGCTAACTTTTCCTTATGCCACCAAGGAAGAAAAAAATAACATTTGAGTACCTTCTATGTAGAAATCACTCACTTATCCGCACACAAAAGCAAAAACAAAGCAAAACAAAAACTTTGATTATGTATTACTAGCCCTTCTTTACAATGAGGAAACTGAGGTTCCTAAGTTAATGCACCAACTTAAGTAGTAAGAACCAGTGACAGGTTTCAAAAGGAGATCTGCCTGGCTCCAAAGCCTGTGTTCTTTTCACTCCACAGTGTTTTCTCCTACCCACAGAAGTCTCTTATGAACAGGCTTTCTACTTTGACTATACAGCTTTTAGACTTAAAAGTTGGGCCTGCTTTCTGAAGCAGGCTAAACAAAGTCAGTCAACCAAACACATTCACTACATGCCCACCATATGAGGCCCAAGGCTGGCAACGAAATAATGGAGTCATGTTTCCATTTAGCCATTGGCGGTATGGCAGAAAAAAAAAAAAAAAAAAAAGCACAATTAAAATTTCTGTGTTGGTCTACTCCTCAAAAGCCAGTGAATACCCCAGGAAAAATCATTACATCTTTCAATATTCCATATGGCCAGAATAAGTGGAAATAGTTTCATTTTACAATGTAAAAGCATTTTCATCTTTTTCCTAAACATTCTACCATGATAGTTACTGATCTGCTGTTACTCACTAATGTTCTGCTTCAAGCTGGAATTTAACAATTAAGAAATGTTTTGTGCTGTGCAGAAAATAGGCACCTCTTAGTTGTTTCAGAAAGACAGCAAGGCCCTCTTGACTCTACTATGCCCGTCAGGCAAGGTTTCATTTTCTTACTCATGTGTGAAATACACACAGAGGAGTAATGCAGATTGTCTGTGCCTCCCCAAACAAAGCAGGGTGTTGGCATTATCTAGTGAATACAGCCTGCAGAGGAGCAAGTACCAAAGGGTAAGCCTGTCCTCATCCATGCAGCTCAGGTTGCCAACTTTTTACTTCATTTCATGATGCACAGCTTGATTCTAGAACTCCACTGGGTCATTCTGGATCGAAGATCTATCCTAGGTCTCTTCTCTGAGAAGATGATCTTTACATATTTCCCTTCAGGATGCAAATAGGAAGCGGAACTGCAAAATCCATGTCACGACTTGTTTTGCCCACAAGTTTGATTAAATTCAGTGAATCCTTCAAGGAGTTCCATGGTTTCAATACTAGCAGTACTTTGTCTCTTAGGCACGGTGCAGGTTTACTTTAATGAGCAAAAAACCTCCAAGAAACAGACATTTTTTTTCTTTAGTAGCTATAAAAGCTTCCCATCTCTCAAAATGTGCTGCTACTCCACAGATTTTGAGAAGCCATATCGATTTCATAAAGATAGCATTAAAAACAGCCCTATAGCTCTTCACAAGTGAGAATGATGATAAAGGAGGAGGCATATATATACATACACTCTCAACTAGCATATTTGGTATTTAAGAACCTATGTTTCAAGAATTTGTGAGTGTCAAAATATTGACTTTTTAAATTTTTACTCCACTATCAGCAGTTTTTTCTCTTTCTTTTGAAAAATTATCTCCTTTCATTATAGAAATTCTAGAAAAAAAAACTCTTTTATCAATGACTACTTACTGCTTAACTGTACTTTCTGTTGAAGATTTAAAAAGCTTAATTCTTTAAATCGTGCTACACGAGGGTATTAAACTCTCTAATATATCCTGTCAGAGGACTCTCACAATCTCAGTTCTCATCTGCTAGATCTATTTAGTGTACTTTTACATATCATTCATAAATATGAACAAGTCATAGACCCAGGCTTTCATTAAGAACATCCTTTGCTCAAGAAAATCAAAGAATAAAAATCATGTTCTGGTTTTACTCCTTCAGTCTATCTACCATATATTCGCATAAGGAAACAACCCAGCTGCACTTTTTTATTTTGTCCCTCACCGAGGCTAACATGCATCTTGACCTAGAGGTGAATAAAATGCATATAAACATAAAATCCATGCATATGCTAGTATCTGATTCTGGACAAGTTACTGGCCTTAAACCCGCCACGCTCCTTTGAACAAGGATGCAACTTTAGGATAGGACCTACTGGCAAATGATAGCTGTGTCTGAGGTTATCCTGAAAGCAGCTGCACAAGCTGAGGGAGGAAGACACTGTTTTTTAATGGTAAATACTGCCCCTCACATACGCAATTCAAGCCTTTGTTGGCAAAATCTAAGTACAAAAGAATTTAACTCCTCAAAAAGCCAAATCACAGCCATTATTTTTGCAAATCAGAAGACATCCCAGTGCAATGTGTAAGAAAGAGAATGCAATTAATATTTTACACCACTCACTCCCCTAAAACAAGGGGACTGCCAGGCTCCGATGACCAGACCACAGCTTCACAGCCCCAGATGGATTTCGACTCAGCCCTGGTTTTCCTCCGAGAAACTACACGAACAGCTTCTTGTATTTAGCATGTTGCCCTGTCTAGTCATCAAATCTAAGCGCTGATGATGAGGTGTTTTTTAATCAAATGTGTCATAAATGTGGTCATTCTCAAAGACCCTTCCAAAAGAATCTAATCATTTCCCCTAGTCCTGAAGCGATGTCTCTATCATCCCTTAGAAATCGGACCTTAAAATCACAGGCGACGGTCGTTTTTCTCAATTAAAAACGAGCAACATGGAAAACGTTTCCTTTACCTTAGCTCCCGAAGCTTGGTCAGAGGAGCGTGGTTTTCCCCTCTCTCCGGAGATGATCTGTGCAGGCGAGCTCCGACGCAGCCCAGCCCAGCCCAGCCCAGCCCAGCCCAGCAGTAGTAGGAGTTGCCCACGGAGCGCGGCGGCAGCGTTGTGAGTATGTGTAGCGGCGGCTGCAGCCCAGGGACTAGTCCCCACCCAGCTTTGTCTTCAATCAACGTTCTTTCTACAGGAAGCAGCGCATCTCCCACTTCCTCCTCTTCTTGGTAGCTGTTAGCGGCTTGCTTCTTTTCCCTCTCACTTCCATCTCAGGGCTTACTCTGGTGGTTTTGTCTGCTCCTGGGCTGCTGACAGTGATTTGACTTTAATCCCCCTTCTCCCTTTGTTCAAGTCCCTCTGGTGCTGTCTGTTCCTTCCTTCCCCTTTTCTCATCCCCCCACGGTCACCTCCACGACAGCTTCCACACACTGCTCAGTCGGCCCCCTTCCTGGCACATTGCCTGCTTTTTAAGCCTGAACTTGGCTTGTTGCTATTGTTGTTCTTGCTGCTGTTGTTTCTACTGCTGCTGCTGTTTTTTTGGGGGGGTTCAACATCCCCTGGCCAGGTTCTGGCCCCCGAGATCCCACACCAGCCTCCACTGTTCCTCCTGATTTACTGTGGTCCCCATCAAGCCAGCTAGCTGGGAGCTTGCAGCTTGCAGCTTCTCACTGCAGCATTTTTCTCTGTGGCCAACATTTCAGATGCTTCATTTCTCCAAGGTCCCACTACCACTGAGATCTTACTTAACCCACATGCTCAGAAAAGAATGGCCCTGATAAGTATTCTTATGGGGCACGGGAACTAAACCAAGTTTGGCGGTGCTACCTATAGGCCTAATAGTGAGGACTATTCCCAAAAGATTCTCATAGATGGGAAGGAATGAGGTGGTGCTGAATGCTGCACATTCCCAACAGAGAAACTGAATACCCCTCTCCCCATTCCACACACTAGTAGGGCTGAAGGACTCTCATGATCCTCCAGTCCCTTCCTTTCATTTTAGGAGGTAATATCGTAGAACCCACCAGGGTAGAGCCTGCAAGCTGTCTCTGTCTGCCAGAATTTCAATCCAAATTGGCATTAATGACTGTATGAACTTGGGCAAATTATTTAACATCTATGTGCCTCAGTTTCCTCATCTGCAAAACGTAGTTGATGATAGTCTTTCTTTACAGTGGAAATATGAGGATTAAATGAGATGGTATACAAAGTGCTAATAATAGTTCTGGGGACTTAGGAAGTATTCAGCACATATTAACTCATTATTTTTAGAGGACGTTGGGCCTCACATTCAGCAAGTGATTTTGGCAGTCAGCAGCCAAACCTTCACCAGTACTTGGTTTTCCGATTCCTCACTATTAGTATGTTCACAGTTGAGCCCGGATGCTTTAATAACAATTTATTCAACGTGTGAGTCATTCTCCCCCCAGTACTAACACAAGGTACTTTGGGGAAGCTACAGATTAAACATGAGATGGGGGAAGGGGAATCCTGTTCTAGTGTCCAGGCAACACTATGGAGTTAAAAACAAAAACAACAACAAGAAAAACACCTCTTCTCAGGAATCAGTGCCTGGAAAGTTAATCTTGCCAGGCAACAGTTAATTCCCCAACTCTTCCTTTTTAATCCAGTTTTGCCTTAATCCTCCAGCAAGTAAACTAACAGGAAATGTTAGAAATCTATGACTGACGGAGAATAAGTCACCAGGTGAGCCTTCCAAACACACCGTGGGGACCACAGCACATTAACCTAGAAGATACAGAATTTAATTTCTATGAAATGTTCTGAGACAGTCCCAAAACACCCTTTGTTTTGATTTGAAAAGAGTTTGCTTATTTTTTCAAGGAAATCTTTCACCAAAAAGAACCCTGATGTCAACTCACTCACACCTGAAAATTACAAAATGGATTGATTTAAGATTGAAAATGAGCGACTAACTTCGATTCCCCACAAATAGAAATGCAGTAGTGAGAGAGAATTGGGCATGAATCCACCAACATGTGAGTTATCTCCAAACCAGGAACCCTGGTGCCAAAGGTTAACAGTAGCTTTTAAATGTAAATTTAAATATGCATGATGCCAAGTCTAAGAAAAATGAGAAGCATGTTATTAATGGTTGGAAACAAGACTATGGTTAATTTTAGACCAGTAGGTTCTGGCATAAACTCTAGATTCAAGTACAGTAATTTTTTGTGTCTTTTTGTTTCTGACTCTCTCTCTCAACCGTCGGAGAGTGGTTGGTATTTATATTTAAGCCTATATAGGAAAACCTCTTTCAAACAATAAAATCTCTAGGAATTTTGCCTGCTGCCTTCTAATCAGTTCTTCCATCTCTGGCCCTTATAAAACTCACAGTAGGTTAATTGCCAGTGCTAGGAGGTGCCAACAAAACTCTATACAAAGCTAAAAACTAGATTTTAAGATCTCTCTCTCATTAATACCTCATTGCTTTTCAACTGGTCCTAATAGCCTCTTTTTCAGGGGAGAAAAGTAAAGTGTGGGGGTGTAGCTTGGCCAGGATAGATTAATCCAGTTTAGAGCTCTTAACACAACTTTGCATACCAAGTTTGCAAAGTGTTAATTTCTTAGGAAAATGACATCTCACCATTAATAGTTTATGCATCAATTACTAACCATGAGCCTATCCCAGTACATTTTATCGCTGGGTAAAACAAAGTCTGTAAAATACTCTAACATTCATACATGGCCGTATTTGCAGGCAGGAACACCTTGTATTTCTTACATCTACTGGTAGCGGAGGTTGGGTAATGAAGAGGACATAATTTTGGCCTGATGTCTCTGTTATTGAGCTTTCTAACTGGATGTTCCTTGGAGTTACGTTTAATAATCCCCAAATTATATACTATACCTTCATCCAAAGCCTGTTCCTCTTTCTATAGTCTCCATTTCATTTAATGAGGAATACAAACCAGTTGCCCACATCAGGAATATAAGAATAATCCCAAAACCTTTTATCTTTGTTATCCCAATCTGATTTAAAGTCCCTCATCCTTTCATTCTCACCACGAAACTATCTCCTTGCCCAAACCCTTCCTCTCTCTTCCTCTTGCCACTGTCTTATTTTACAAATGCTTTGGTTTTTTCTGTGCAATTACAATACTTTCTACTTTGTCCTCCTACCTCCAGTCTCTCTGCGAAGCCATCCCCACCAGAAGTACATTGCTGAGATGGAGAGTTGATCAAGTCACTTTCCTACTATAATTCTTCAGTATCTCCCCCTCTGGGTTGCTTATAGGATATATGCCTTAATTCCTCTGCATGGCATACAAAGCCTTCTATGATGTCACCTGTCCACATTCTTACCTTAGGGCCTGTCGCAGCCTTATATTCTACAACCTTCACAGCAGGTTCCTGATGGGGCTGTGCTGTTTTCTCCCTGCATCTTGGCACACGCTATTTCTGTTGCCAGAAATGCCCTATCGCTTCCTCTATTTTGCCTGCTAGTAAACCCCTACTTATCGTTTAGGACTCAGCTTTTCTCAGAAGCCTTCCCTGACCGTGGAAAGTAGGCAGGTGCTTCCTTTTCTGTGAGCATGACTGGTGCCTTGCCTCTACTTCCATTTCAGCACTAAGGCCATTATTTTCTGGTTTTGTTAGATGTCCATCTCACCCATTAGCATTTGGGTCCATTAAGGTTAGGTCCACGTTTGCTTGTCACACAGCAGGTAGTCAACAGATGTTTGTATAATGAAAAGGCATTATTGGCAGAAATTCCTTTCCTTTGAGTGAGGGGAGGAAAAGGAAGTCTCAAAAATGAGAAGGTGGTCATGGGGTAAGAAACAATAATCCCTCCCTCTCTATATATATTTTGTGCAAATTTTCTATAGAAATCCATGGCACATGCACACCAAATTCTGAATATTTGTTATATGGGCAAGCCTAAAAAATTCTGGGACAACTCCTAGTTCTATTTCTGCATTGAACTTCTTATAAAGAAGCATAGTCTGGCAACAAAAAAGTAATTAGAAAATAAATATTAAGGCTGGGATCAGTGGCTTACGCCTGTAATCCCAGCAATTTGGGAGGCCGAGTCAGGCAGATCACTAGGTCAGGAGTTCAAGACCAGCCTGGCCAACACAGTGAAACGCCATCTCTACTAAAAATACAAAAATAAGCCGGGTGTAGTGGTGCACGCCTGTAGCCCCAGCTACTCAGGAGGCTGAGGCAGGAGAATCACTTGAACCCAGGAGGCAGAGGTTGCAGTGAGCCAAGATTTTGCCGTTGCACCCTACCTGGGCAACAGAGCAAGACTCCGTCTCAAACAACAACAACAAAAAAGAAAAGAAATATTAAAAAGAAAGCTATTCTTTATTTGTATCTCTGTAGGAACTTTAAAAAGACTGATGAATAAGCTAGAAATACTTCTCACATCCCCTTCTGCACTCTCAAATCTTTGCCACATCCCAACTGTCCCAGAGCATCTCATATGCCAAATCCCCAAACTCTCTAATCTCTCCGCAATACTATACACCTCCTTCTCTCTCCTCCCCCGCCATGCCCAGCTAGTTCTTTAATTTTTCATTTTTTAATTTTTTTTTGAGACTGCCTTGCTCTGTTACCCAGGGAGTAGTACAGTGGCACAATCTCAGCTCACTGCAACCTCCACCTCCCAGGTTCAAGCAATTCTCCTGCCTCAGCTTCCTGAGTAGCTGGGATTACAGGTGTGCACCAACCTACCATGCCCAGCTAATTTTTGTATTTTTTGTACAGATGGCGTTTTGCTATGTTGCCCAGGCTGGTCTTGAACTTCTGACCTCAAGTGATCCACCTGCCTCAGCCTCCCAAAATACTCGGATTACAGGCATGAGCCACCGCACCCAGCCTAGTTCTTTATTTTTTGATTGACTTGCCTTCTCTGGCTGAGCCCTCCCCTACTTTTTCTTCCCTGTCTCAGCTTTGGTAGGTAGGTCTGTTGGTCAGTCAGTCTCTCTCTCTCTCTCTCTCTCTCTCTCTGTTTCCTATCAGAAAGGAGCCATCAGCTGTGCCAGCAAAGCCAGCCCTTGAGTGCATGTGTGGGCTGCAGAGAAGAAGGAAGAGTAAAATGGGAACAAGAAGGTAAATCCATGTAGTCATAAATCTTGTCCACTCTTATACACTGATGGTACATTTTATGGCTTGCTTAATTGTTCAGCTGAATAGTAATCAAGAATAAATAAATTACTGAGCTGTTATTTTATCACAGAAAAGCTAGAATTCCAGGCATTTCTTGGATCAGCTAAAGGGAATAGAAGCCGCTTTAAAGAGTTCTTCAAAAAGATATAATCATGATCTGATCTGTGTGTCACAGGATCATTCTCTCCCCCCAGACATCTGAGCCTAAGCCCAGCTGTTAGGAGCCAAGAAGACTGAATCATATTTGGCTTGAAGAGAGTCAGGGGGTGGGTGGGCAGAACTAATCTTTCTGGAGAGAGAGTGGCTGGCCTTCACTAATGAAAAATGCCAGTCTCTGTCTCACGGCCCAGCACGAAAGCTAGTGGGACAAGGGACATGAAGAATGATAGCCAACTCTTTCATCAGAGAGAAATGTGTTGGAACCATGAGTTCTCTCCTTTTGCTCTGGGCACAGCCAGTAGTGCGAAGCCCCCCAGATCCTTCTCTGATATTGCCTGAAATGTCACACGTGTATGTATACATGTGTGTGTTGCATATATACATACACTCCTGGGGAGGCTATCGGTGATGAATGAGTTAAAGATGCTTGCTTTCCTAACCCCTCACGAGAAAACAAACACAAATGTTGATGAGGAGAGGAAGGGGATGGGTAAGGGGGCCAAGAGTAGATGGAAATTGAAGAAGGGGGCTGGAGGAGGGCTAACCATGAAGCCTGAGGTCTTACTGAAGAGGACAGTAGCACAGAGGGACACAGGCAGGGAGAAGGCAAAAGACGGGAGAGAAGCAGAACCAGAGCTGGAAGTAGGTAAGAAAGAGCCACGGCCGGCTGGGCGCGGTGGCTCACGCCTGTAATCCCAGCACCTTGGGAGGCCAAGGTAGGAGGATCACTTGAAGTCAGGGGTTTGAGAGCAGCCTGGCCAACATGGCAAAACCCCATCTCTACTAAAAATACAAAAATTAGCCAGGCGTGGTGGCGGGTACCTGTAATCCCAGCTACTCGGGGGGCTGAGGCAGGAAAATTGCTTGCAACCCTGGAGGAGGAGGTTGCAGTGAGCCAAGATAGCACCACTGCACTCCAGCCTGGGCAACAAAGCAAGACTCCACCTAAAAAATAAAAATAAAAATAAAAATAAATAAAAAATTTAAAAAAGAGCCATGGAGGCCTTGCTATGGATACAAACAGTTGTGCCCAGAGAGAGTTTGACCAGGCTGCTAGAAACAAGGGCTCCACACTCCCCAAACCAGGGCTGCCTTGTATGTTTCTGAAGTTCTGGTCTTCCCGTAAGCAGACACTGTTCCAAAGCCTTCCTCTACCAGCAGAAGTTGAAGCTGGGCTATTGACCGGGGTCAGGTGAAAGAATTTAAACCAAATGTGTTACTACCATAAAAACAGAAACAGTGATTCTGCGAAGTAAAACTTGTTGCTTCCAAAAAGTCCCTGAAGATCAATATAGACACTCAGGGACAGGCCGGGCATGGTGGCTCACGTCTGTAATCCCAGCACTTTGGGAGGCCAAGGCAGGCAGATCACCTGAGGTCAGGAGTTTGAGACCAGCCTGGCCAACACGGTGAAACCACATCTCTACTAAAAATACAAAAATTAGCCTGGTGGTACACGCCTACTTGGGAGGCTGGGGCAGGAGAATCACTTGAACCTGGGAGGCAGAGGATGCAGTGAGCCAAGATAGTGCCACTGCACTCCAGCCTGGGCAACAGAGCGAGACTGTGTCCCCCAAAAAAAAAAAAAAAAAGAAATTCAGGGACAACAGGAAACGGGCAACAAGATCAAGAAGAGGGAGTCAGCAGCGAAGTGTGACAGAGGTTAGAGAACACTGTGCACCCACAAAGCCTTGGAAAAACAGTCCTTTAAAAGGAATGTCAGAATTAAAGGATACAAATCTGCAAGATTAATATCACACATGTAAATCATTTTGAAGTATCTTGAAAGAAAAGCTATACAATAATAACTCCAATAATTTATAGGCAAGGCAGAAAGGCAAGACTTAGTTTTTCTGTGCCAACAATGTAGACCAGAGAGCGTGATCTATTTTGTCAGTAAACAGGTTGGCAAAAGAGGATAGGAAAGTAAAGGAGCTGTTTGAAGGCATTTTTCTTTATGTCTTTGTTGATTTCCCTACTGGAAGGGGTTTTCATAAATTTACTTGTGACCTTCCTTGGCTCCTCTGGCTCTATTCTGTACCTAAGTTTTCAGGTTCTCATTTTGAATTTTCTATGACAGAATTTCACAAACACAACCATAGCAGTGGAGGGAACTATGGCTTGTGAATGTGTCCCTTCCATCAGAGTCCACTAGAGTGTGATAACCAGACCTGCCACTCCCTGAGGTCAAGGGCTAGGTCTCACATCTCTGCATCTTCAGCACCCACCTGGCACAGCACTTGGCACATTGCGTGCACTCAGTATTTGTTTGTTAACTTTAACTGAATATAAACAATTGGGTCCTATGGAAGAAAGTTATGACCACTACTGACCATTTTGAAAATACCAGAACATTTTATAAAATCAGCTAAAAATCGAAGAGAATGAGTGAACAACTACTAAGGCTGCTTAAAATATTACCAAAAATGTCCCCAGAAATCAAAAAATGAGAAGAGGATGTAGCAAGGGGGGAAACGTGATAGTGATTTTGGAAAAGGAAAGACCCTGAAGTTACCAAGTAATAACATTAAACCAGCAGGAAAAAGAAATCTATTATTTACTTAGATGATAATGAAGTCCCACTATATGTAGAAAGCTCTTATGAAGGAAAGTGTTGTCAATTGATTGCTCTTCTGGCAAATCTGTGAACTCTGAAGGTGCATTTGCAGTAATGCAAAACACTTCTCATGAAATGTTGCTAAAATGATTTCCGTTACTTTAGTAAGAAGCTGTTCAACATTCTTTAAGTATTACTTGTACGATTACACAGGGAAATTTCAACAGAGAAGAATTATGTAGTATAGAGTAAAACTGGAAGTCTCAAATTATCGACTTGGCAAAAATAATCTGTAATTAAGATTCCTTAGCAAATTACTATTTTTGTGCAGTTTTATAAAGGAAAGTGACTAAGCTAGGGACCCCTCCCCTGCCCCGACAAATTACCACTTCTTTATCCTGGTTATAGCTCTTATCACATTGTATTATCATTGCATGTTTACCTCTATCTTCAACCACATGTGAAATCCTAGAATTCACAGGTAATGTCTTACTCAATCTTGTATCTCTAGTGCCTTGCACAGTGCTCAGTGCATAGGACACAGTAGGTGTGCAATAAATCTTATTTGCGTATATGAATAAAGGCAAAAGCATGACAAGTAAGGTCCAGAGATTCATTTTAGGAGGAGGAAGATAAGTCAAGTTTCTGTAGGGCTCTTTTTAATTTTTAAAATATTAACAAAGTCCTATAGTATCTGTTAGTATGGCAAGTTTATTTATTACACATTATTGTTTATGATTTTATTTTCCAATGAAAAGAGTGAGTTACATGCTCAAGATCAGTTATGGTCATTGATTCCTTCCTAGTTCAGAATACTGAAATTTACCCAGACCACAGCCAAGTCATTTATTTACTATTAAAATATTTACGTACATCCCTCACTGCTAAATTTTTACATCTAGAAAGTAGATTTTCATAAACTGAAAATTAACAGCATAATATGACTTAAGTAAATCCTGCCAAAATTCTAGCAACACACTTGGTGCAGAGCTGATGTAAAAGTGGAAAAATGACATTACCTGCACCCTTATTTAAGGATTACATATATAAATGGTTTTATATCTGAAGCACATAACAGTAATAACCACAAATACTATCGGCAAGAGAGAAAAAAGTTGTTCATGCCCCACAGCTGAGAAGGTACCACTAGAGAAAAGATTTTAAGGAAGAAATTAAAGTGTTCAGAATGGACATATTTGCTTAATCTATTTATTAGTGAGACAGACTCCCATTTCATTATGGAGTAACAGTCTAAGGAAACTCTTCAAAGACTCACCATCTATGACAATCATCAGATGGGAAAATAAAAACATCTTTCTACCCTTAAGTCTGTAGGAAAAGAACAATTGTGTTCTTGATCAGGCAGGGTCTTGATGGTGCCTGATACACAGTAAGCACTCATTAAATCTTTGTCAAATGAGTAAATGAACTCCACAAGAACAATGGAAACTCACTGTTCCCATTTATGATATAAGTAAATAATGAGGTTAGTATGTACTGTTAGTATAAGAGTCAAAACTGCTGCTCCAGTACCATTGGGTCAAAAGCTGATGGTGATACGAAGTGCATCTTATGATCAAAGCATTTACAATGAAGACTTCTGTGTAGATTTTGTGTAGAATGATAAGTATGCATATGAGCCAAGTTATATCGTTTGACACCAGATTATCTCCCTGCTCCAAGGGAACCTGTTTTATAACCTAAGGGGCTGGTTTCTCCCACTTGGTATCTGGAAATGTGTTAATTTATCATCAGTTTCTAGGGCTGATGGAGGACAAAAATCATCCTTCCACCCTCTCTAGATTTGGGTGCAAATGTTCCTGAGGCTGCCTTCTTTTTCTTATAATCAATTAACTGGGATAACGTTGTGTATATAAGCTCCACGGTGGGTTGGCATTGCATATGCAGGTGATATGCTTTGGATATTTGTCCCCACCCAAATCTCATGTCGAACCATAATTCCCAGTGTTGGAGGTGGGGCCTGGTGGGAGGTGTTTGGATCATGGGGGTGGATCCCTCATGAATGGCTTGGGACATTCCCTTGGTGATAAGTGAGCTCTTACTCTGAGTTCACAGGAGATCTGATCACTTAAAAGTGGGTGGCACCCCTCTCCCACTCTCTCTTTCTTGCTCCTGCTTTTGCCATGTGATGTGCCTGAACCCTCTTCACCTTCTACCATGATTGTAAGCTTCCTCAGGCCTCCCTAGAAGCTGAGCAGATGTCAGCACCATGCTTCCTGTTCAGCCTGCAGAATGGAGAGCCAATTAAACCTCTTTTCTTTATAAATTATCCAGTCTCAGATATTTCTTTATAGCAATGCAAGAACAGCCTAATACAATGGACTCTACATGTTCCCCAGTGACCAGAAGAAATGTTTTTCTGCTTGTAATCTGTTCTTTTCCTCCGACCATCAGTAACCGTAGGTCAGCAATCTTTTTAGCCTCATATGTGCCACAGAAGACAAGAAATTTTCACTGGTACACTTGGTAGATTTCAGGAATAAACAGAAGAAAGAGAATAAGGAAGAAGATTAGGAGGGAGGGGTTTTTTTTTTTTTTACGAGAGCTGTTTTTTAAATAAGATTGCCGCAAAGAGAACTCAAATGGGAGCCACATAAACAGGCAATTTTAACAGCCACATAAGAGGCAACTTACTTTAAGAGGAAGAAATATGAAAACTTGCTTCTAAAATTAAGGGGGGAGTGCAAAAAACAAAAATAAAATCTCCAAGGAACAGCTAAATGAAAACAACAGAAGCTGAAGAAAGAGAAAGGACCAAGAGGCAACTATGCTGCTTCCAAAACTCCCAGAAACAAAGTTTTAATTCCGTGATTAGTATTAGTCTTTTTAGGGATGGAGTTGGGTTGGGAGGAACAATTTTTTGGTTTAAAAAGGATGGGGATATTACTGGAATTGGCCATTTAAAAGCATTTACTTTTTATTAGCCAGGCATGGTGGTACCCGCCTATAGTCCCAACTACTTGGGAGGCTAAAGTGGGAGGATCACCTGAGCCCAAAAGATAGAGGCTGCAATGAGCTGCAACAATCATGGCACTGCACTCCATCATGGGTAACAGAGTGAAACCCTGTCTTTAAAAAAAAAAAAAGCATTTGCTTTGTATCTAAAATTAGGTATAATTTATACATTTGAATATACAAATATTTATTGGAAGTTTACTAGGTGCCAGAAGGAAACAAAACAGTGTTTCTGATCTCATGGATTTTATATGATAGTAAGGGAATGCAAAAATAAAATCATTAACAAATAAATGTCAGGTAGCATTAAATTTTGAGAAGAAAAATAAAGCAGTAAAGGGGAACAGAGCAGCAGGAATGCACACAGTATTTTAAATTGAATGATCAAGGAAGGGTGCTGGTTATTCTCTGATCACCATCTCCTCCCTCACCCTTTTCAATTCATTCTCCACTTTGCTTTGCTTTGCTCTTCAAGATGGCCCTCAATTATTTCTTGGCTTCTACGGTTATACTCTGGTATAGTCTCTTCCCACACTGACTCAGAACTGATCTGTGTGACTAATAGAATGTGGCTGAAGTGACAATGTGTAATTTTTCAAGGCTAGGTCATAACAGGCCCTGTAGCTTCCACCTTGGCCTCCTTGAGCATTTGCTCTGGGGGAAACCAGGTGCCATGCTGTGAGGTCACTCAAGTTGCCCTGTGGAGAGGTCGACGTGGGGAGGATCTTAGGTCTCCTGTCAACAACCAGCACCAACTTGCCAGCCATGTAAGCGAGCCACCTTGGAAATGGATCCTCCACCCCAGACAAGCCTTCAAACAACTGACATTTTGACTGTAACCTCAAGTGAGACTGAGGGCCAGAAATGTTAAGATAAGCTGCTCCCAAATTCCTGACCCACAGAAACTATAAGAGAAAAAAAGTATATATTGTATGAAACCGCTGTTCTGGGGATCATTTGTTATACACCAGTAGATAACTTGTATAGTACCCAGTACTTCATTACTCCAACTCCCTCGATCTCTGATTTCCATCTGTGTTAGACCAGTGGGTAGAAAGTAAGGTCAGTGTGTCTATTCATCAGCGTTCTTCTCTGGTCCTGGTTTCCTTCCTCAAGAACCACAGCTTCTTCTGGGCAGCCCCACAGGTGTCCAGGACTGCAAATCTCTGCATTCCTCCAACACTAACCCCTTCAAGCCTAGGTGTGGCATCAGATCTCGCTGTTGGTTTCCTGATCCCTACACATACCTCTGTAAATACTCCCTTCATTCTCCTAAAAATGGTGTGCCTTCTATTTCCTAACATACCCAGGCTGATACAAACATCCTCCTGCAGGAGAAGACATTTAGACAGAGACCTGAAGGAAGTGAGAGGAGGCCTCCTAACATCTAGGGAAGAGTATTTCAACAAGTGCACAATACTCTCCCCTGAGACTGCGGAAGTTGGGTGTGTTCAGAAGCATCAAGGAGGGGTCAGCGTGGATAGAGCAGAATGCACACATAGGGTATAAGGATGGGGCAGTAGTCAGGGGCTATACTTCATAGAGTTTTGTTGGTCACGGTTGTTTTCTGAGTGTGATGTACAGCCATGGGGTGGGAAATGGTCTGAACAAGGGCATGACATGATCTGACTTGCACTGTGAGACCAGAATGACGCTAGCCAAAATAGAAACTAGAACAATGAGGAGGGCCTTTTGGAATTTAGAAAGATGATGTTGGCTTGGCTTAGGATGACAAACAATAAAGGCGATGGGGAGAGATTGGATTCAGGCTCTATTTTGAAACTAGGGCTATTAAGAATTTGCTGCTGACTTGGATGTGAGGGAAGGAGAGTAAGGGTGAGGAAGACTCCAAAGCAAATGGTGACTGGTGGAGCTATTTACTAGGATGGACTCAAGAGGGTGGAGGGGGCAGTGTGGAGTGAAGAGGGAAGGAAATCAAGAATTTGTTCATCTCAACTTCAAAAGAGGAAAAAGAGGAAAAGCGTAATCTTCCACTGTTAAAAAGGAAGATGAGAGGTAATTTTTCATTTTACCAAAAAAAAAAAAAGGACCTGTATTCATAGAATAACATCCCTATGTCCTATGTCCTGGCCTATTAGAATATCGCCATTAGAAGACTTTTTAAAATCAAGGAGCACATTCTCAATTTTAGTTGGAAGTGCGATCACCTCTTGGTAATTTGACTCTCCAAAGGTCAGACTAAATAAATCCAGGAGCTAAGGCCTTCTGAGGGTCCAGGGCCCCTCTCGTCTGTGATAAAACTCAACCCGCCTATAGGTGGAAGATTCTACACCATTGAGGATTCTAATTATCCTGCCTGTAAAAGATAATCTCACTGGCTAACTTCACATGACTTTCTTTTTTTAAATTTGAAATGTGACTACCTTCAGCTCCAGGATGTGACAGGAAACAAGACTTAACAGATACTTCCGCTTTTCTTGGGACAGCACCCCTCAGCCCACTTCCGCAGTCAGGGCTACTCTTACCATAAAAGTAGAGCTGTGCCCCCACCCAAACCAAGAGGCTCACTTCTTACACAACGTCGGTTACCTGCTTTTCCTCTGCAGACTTGAAGTGTCAGAGAATCTGCCAATTGGGGTTGGCACTCCTGCTTACAGACTTCCCTCTACAGACGCTGCAGAGACCAAATGGCATTCGTCACCTCTCCTCTGTGCTGAGGGGAGAAGGCGACGCCCCGTGCCTATGGTGGGGTCGGCTGCATGCTCACTCCCACCCTCCCAGTCTGCAGCCTGCCTGGAGATGCCAGTTCACAGGCCTGTCTTGATGCCAACGGGTGTTTGTTGTTGTTGTTGATTTCATAATGATCTCTGTCTAAAAATTCTGTAGGCTTCCAGGAAGGGACACAGCATACCGTGATAAAATGGATTTCTCCACCCCTCCCCCCTCTGGTTACCATGGAAACTCTGAATGACTGATTTCCTGGTTGCCATGTAGATGCAGTGGGATCCCAGCCGCTGCACCACACAAAGACGACCGTAAGAATAGCGAGAAAACAAAACAAAACCAAAAGAATCATGTTTGAAAAGACAAAGGATTGCATCTCAAGCTTTCTTCTCTCACACAAAAGTGGAGGGAAGGAAGCAATTGTAATCAGGAATGGTGCCCTTCCTGGAGTAGAGGTGCATGCACCTGTCCCACATGGGAGGGAAGACTGGAAAAAGGGGAAATCCCTTTTTTGTAGCCAGGGGTGTTGGCATGGTGACGGGAAGGCAGACGCCATTCTCAGGTGGCTAGAGCCCTTCAGCACTCAGCCTGCGTTCCACCAAGGAAACCTGGAATATTCAACTAGGTGGCAAAATTAGGTAGAAAACAAAGCAAAAAACAGGTCTCACAGACATTTTTTTAGAATGTTCTTCTTTTTACGGTTCTAAATTTTAGAATTAAGATTCCAAATGCTCGAATTTAATATGGGGTTGAAGTTGAATTTTTACTTCTATCCAACAACTTCAGAGAATTAACAACAAATTTAGCTGCTTTCCTGTCTTTTTAAAATTGATTTGTAACAGCCTGATAAAACCACATAACAAAAATTGATTAATCCAGGTTTCTATGGTTTTCATAGCCTGGGTATTATCTGTCTTAAGTAATATGTATGAAGAGCACTTGTGTGTGGAAAAAATTGTATGTAAAAAATATTCTATATTACTCCAAATATATACAAAAACTAAAATGGCTGATAACTCACCTCCTTGATTTTTCATGATTATATCTGAGTCAAGTAGTTTAAAATTAATCTGTTTTTCCTTTTCCAATATCCACCTTTCTGCCTTTTGACAAATGGTTTATACATTTTAAAAACTGAATCGAGTAGGATTCACAGAGTTACTGGTGCTTTATTGTTAATTTTTGGCAGCTGAATCACAAAGTCATTTTGTAAGACCTATCTTGTCAAAGGTGGGGAAGCTGCAATGAACTAGAGTGTCCCATGTTTTATAGATGCTGGAGCAGTGATGTCGAGACAAAGCTCTGTGCCCAGGGGACTACAGAGCACAAAGAGGATGGATCCAGCCCTATAACTACCATTTCTTAATATTATTTCCAGCATGTACCACTGCCTCATCACTCAGGCCAGCACGTCCCAAACTGGATCAATAGGCGGCACACAGGGTAAAAAGTGCGGATGGGGAATTCAGAGCTCAAATCATTTTGCGAAATCTTAGGTTCAAGAACATTGACCAGGTTTATTTACCATGGGATTTCTCGGGGCTTTTGATATTCTGACATCTGGGATGACTCTCTGAGAGGGAGTTCCACAGAATAAAAATGTGGCGTTTCCCAAACGTATTTGGCCACTGAGTACTGCCTTCACAGAATCTCTCGTAGTTCTTCAGAGCATACTTTGAGAAATGCTGGGCAAGATTGTCTCTAAGATCTAATTATAGTTTAAAGATCCATGGATATTTATTTATTTATTGAGACAGGTCTCACTGTCACCCAGGTTGGAGTGCAGTGGCACGATCTCAGCTCACTGCAGCCTTGACCTCCTGGGTTCAGTCAATCCTCCCACCTCAGCCTCCTGAGTAGCTGGGACCACACAGATGTGCACCACCATGCCTGACTAATTTTGGTATTTTTTTGTAGATATAGGGCTTCGCCATGTTGCTCAGGTTGGTCTCAAACTCCTGGGCTCAAGCAATCCACATGCCTTGGTCTCCCAAAGTGCTAGCATGAGCCACTGCACCAGCCTTTATTTATGATTGAAAATTACCTATTTTTAAAAAGTGATTTGGCCCATATGATACACTACTTTAGCCTATAGAAAAACAGATTTTTAAGAGAGCCAAGAGAAAAAAAACAATTCACAATAAATTCGGTGTCTTTTATCTATTTCAAATCAAAGCAAGAGCACCAAGTTGTCTCAATAAAAATTGTAGCAGGAGGGCCGGGCATGGTGGCTCACGCCTGTAATCCCAGCACTTTGGGAGGCCGAGGCGGAAGGATCACGAGGTCAAGAGTTTGAGACCAGCCTGCCCAACATGGTGAAACCCCATCCCTATGAAAAATACAAAAAATTAACCGGGCCTGGTGGCATGCACCTGTAATCCCAGCTACTCAGGAGGCTGAGGCAGGAGAATCACTTGAACCTGGGAGGCGGAGGTTGCAGTGAGCCAAGATCATGCCATTGCACTACAGCCTGGGTGACAATGCGAGACTCTGCCTCAAAAAAAATTGTGGCAGGAGGTAAAAAGGAACAGATACCGAGGGCCATGGTGTGGTGCCTCCAGCCAGGAGTCAGCCGGAAACTATGGTAGGTTCTCCTGGGAAGGAACCACCAATGCTCAGGGGACCTTCTTGGAACAGAGTCCTCTTCTGTGGAGGTTTTGGGGCTTCCATCTGACCATACTAACTCTTTATACAGCACTCCTCTTCACCCACACACACACACACAGGGCTGTCAACAACAGCAGAGTCACCAGCAACTTCAGCACCACTGAAGCCAATGAAGAAAACAATGACTTAGAGAAACTCCTCCTCCTCTTCCTCTCCACTGTGACATCATGAGTAAGAAGGGGACAGTCTCAGACGTAAGATCTGCCCCCTACCCAGCCTAGTCCAGCCTACCCTGGGGAGAGAGAGTTTGAACCATATATGAGATGGGAAACCAGATCAGATTGTTTTAATAAACACAAGTGACGACTTATGAGCTATAACATAGAATCAAATATTGTTAAGGGGACTGGGTCCCTAGAGGGAAAGGAGAGCCAGTGACAGGAACACACAGCTGGTAGCAGCCATTTGCAAGATAAAACTGCTCCATGTTTCTGCTTCAACAAATTGAATGTCTTCAGTCAAACTGGTTGAGTATCTGGGACAGCCACGTGACCAAAGTAGGAAGGAGCAGAGCGAACTGAGAAGAGAACACACAGCCGGGAGGTGCACAGGAAGGAGATACATTGCCTTTGCCTGAGTCACCAGGAGAGTCTTTAGAGCCACGGTGGAAACCAAGGTGGTGACCAAGGGGTGGGGAGGAGAAAGGGGGCATTGCAGGCTGAGGCCACTGGCTGCTTGGAAGCATGAGTTGGGGCAGAGCGTGGCTTATCCTGTGAGCCATGAATAGCTTGGCATAGTGGGACCAAAAGGCCAGGGTGTGTGGGTGGGGTGGACTGAAGAGGTGGGCTGGGGTTAATTGAGGAAACACATTCCATGGCAATTCAATCAAAATGGAAACATGAGGAACCATTAAAACTGTTAGTCAAGAGGACTGATGTGACTGGGTTTGCATGTTGGAAAGACTGCCCCATGACAGTGTGGAATAGGCGTTGAAAGAAAGTAGGGATGAGGGCAGGAGCAGAGTGGACACACTCAAAATATTTGAGTTTTTAAGTTCTGGGATGCATGTGCAGATCGTGCAGGTTACAAAGGTACACATATGCCATGTGGTTTGCTGCACCCATCAACCTGTCATCAGGTTTTAAGCCCTATGTGCATCAGGTATTTGTCCTAATGCTCTCCCTCCCCTCGCCCCCGACTCCTCAACAGGCCCCAGTGTGTGATGCTCCCATCCCTGTGTCCATGTGTTCTCATTGTTCTATTTGAGGGGTTTCTATAGCAGTTGGCAGTCAGGTGTCTGGGTATGTCTGTGAAGAGGTAACAGGAAGAGAAGAGCAAGAAAGAGGAGGTCAGCATTAATTCCAAGAGTAAGACAACCAAGTAGATGTTTGTGCCTTCATCCAGCCCTTCAACAAGTGTATATTTGCATTAATATAGAAGCATCATTTCTTCCCTCTCCCCTGAAGACCTTTCCTATGATTTACGGAAAGGAGAGCATTGATTAAAAACACCTGAAATAGTTCAGCTAATTATAACTTAATTGGGTTGTTAGTCTCTTCTGCAGTCTTTAGCTGCAACATCTCAGCCTGCTACCTTAGTGGCAACAAGATTAACAGCAGAGTTCTCCAGAGGGAGAAGAAAATTTTCCTTCAATTCTGGCAAATAGGCCAGGCGTGATGGCTCACGCCTGTAATCCCAGCACTTCTGGAAACCGAGGCGGGCAGATCACTTGGGATCAGGAGTTTGAGACCAGCCTAGACAACATGGCAAAACCCTATCTCTACTAAAAATACAAAAATTAGATGGGTGTGGTGGTGTGTACCTGTAATCCCAGCTACTGGCGAGGCTGAGGCACGAGAATTGCTTGAATCCAGCAGGCGGAGGTTGCAGTGAACTGAGATTGTGCCACTGCACTCCAGCCTGGGCAACAGAGTGAGACTCTGTCTCAAAAAAAAAAAAAAAAAAAAAAATTCTGGCAAATAACTGTACTCTGAAAAAGGGTCACACACAGGCCATTTGTGGTAACATAGGCCAACCAACCATCTTGTTAAATAAATTTTGAGCCCTGAGTAGGTCTGTGACCATTGGGGTGGGACCTCAGGAAAAGCTACTCTGGCACTGGGACAGTGGGTATCCCAGCTTCTGAGCACTTCTGTTTGTGTGTGCGGAGCCCTGTGGCTGCTGCAAAAGAAATTCTGCCTGCCAGTCATAGGTTCCATTATTGCTGGGCACAACTTGGACAGCTCTACAGGATGTAGAAAGAAGAAACAAATGGACTGTTCTGGTGAAGACCTGGGGAAGATGCTTCCTTGTTCTCTCTACAAAATAACATGCATTAAAATTGAATTTTTAGAAAATGTATTTCAAGACATCAATGCCAGACTAAAAGATTCTAATTGTACCTTCTTGCATGAATCCCTATGTCTAGACTAGATATTATCAGGACAATAGTCTCATATCTGAATAAGCTTTTAGTGTTCTGGCTCTGAATAGGAGGATTTTTGAAGGATCTCAATTTTATTATGGTTTAGGTCAGGAGAGGGCAAATAAGCATGACATCATGGTAACCATCTAGGAGAGCTAAAAAGGAGGCCCTCTTGACAATAGGAAAATAACATACAGTGACTTAGAAACTTCATTAGACAGAATGTTCAGAGACCAGCCTGTTTTCCTTGATGGGATTTTCTGGGTAGCTGTGTGTAAACAGTTAACTTATATTAAACATCTTTCTTAAATATATTAATAATATAATTTTCATGCATAGTCTATTGGACACAATTTATTCTTCTTTCTTGATGGAGTCTGCATTGCCTGGAACTGTCATTAAGATCACAGTTGTCATTGTATGGCCCCAAAGAAAAGCATTTCCTTGTATCTATACCTACCTCTATATGCTGGAAGTCATGTCTATTTCACAATAATTTCCTATTTCCTACAAAGTGATATTTCTCGTCTGCCTCTCATCCTACTCTTCTCATGTGCCTTAATGTTTTGCTTGCTTGTTTTCTTTCCTTTTAATGGTTATGTTGAAATATCATTGTAGACTTCAAAGCCAGATTACCTGGGTTCAAATCCAGGCTCCAACATTTAATTAGCTGTGTGACTTTTCTATGCTCTGGGATTCTTGTCTGTAAAATGGAGAGAAAAATAGTATCTACCTTGGAGGATTACAGTGAGGATTATATGAACTCATATAGAACAAACAGTACCAGGCTTTTTTTTTTTTTTTTTTTTTTTTTTTGGTGGAGCCTCTAAACACAGCGTTCCCAAACCTGGTCAAATATTCAGAATCACCTGCGGAGAAATTTTAAAGTCTAGATTCCTGGGCCCCCTGCCATAGATTGTGACTCAGTCAGTCTGGAGAGGGGCCTGTTGCAGCTGATTCACAGAGTAACATTTGGGAACCATTACTTAAAATGTGGGGGTCTCCTGTGGTGCTATCTTTGTTTTTCCCTCCTATTCTCTTGCATTTTCCTCCATTTATAAGTTTGGAGTTTTCTTTGCCTGCCAGTTATGTACCTATGTATAAATAACTACCCATCTTCTTACTTGCTAAACTGACCAATCACAGTATTTTATTGATCTTGGGTTTCATATTATGCATTTGTGGTCACTCCTCATGGTATGATTGTGACTTCTGCCCTTGGAAAAAAATTATCAGATACATGAAGGCTCCAATTAATCTAGATTTGCTGTGGTGAAAGGTAATACATTGTTGTAGCATTATACATGAGGGACTGAACCTAGCTTTAGGGCTCAGAATATTGTAAGGTAGGAGAAGCTTCAGTGATTTGCTTATCTAATGTAACTAACTGATATAAAAGAAAGGAGGGGGTTGTCTTCTGGCATATAAGAATAGCAGATGTGCTAAAAGGCAGTCATTTACAGGGCTCTGAGGGGTCTGGCTACTCTCTTGGTTTCTTGACCTATGGGCAGATTGACGGAAGTACATTCTTTCTCTCTATCCATTCACTGAGTCCAAAACCACCTTACACTCTACGTCAGGAAATATTCGGAGGCAACAGAATGAGTGACAATCCAGGCACGAGGCTGAGAAGCAAAATTTAAGATGCAGAGAGTTTGAGATTGGGGCACCAGTGGAAGAGGGAGAACAGAAATGAGGTATTTACAGAGGAGAGAAGTCTCTCAGTAAACTGGGAACTGGGCAACTGTGGGGACTGCATCCAGAGTGGAGAACCAAGACTGTGCCCAATAAAGAGGGAGGAAGACAAATGGGCTCAAGGAGCTACTTTGGATTCTCTGTTGGAGGTAGATTTTGTGTGGAACATTTTATAGATGTCACAGGGGACATGATTGACAGAAAGATGCAACAGACACTGTACAGGAACATAAAGCTTATTAAAATAAGGGATGAAGAAAGTTCTGGGAGTAAAGGAGAAGACAAAGTGTCATGCTCCCAGACCGAGGTACAGGCTTCCATATTCCCAGCTCCTACGATGACATCTAGCTACTGATGGAGCTACCCAGGTGGAGCAATGATTTCACCAGACACGAGAAACTCACCTCTGCCCCTTCTTACAGGTACTCTTATACCTTCTGGAGTCCTTCACAGTACCCTGGTTTCCAGATGCAAGTAATTGATACAAAACTATAACACGCTTCTAATGCTTATTGCAAGACAGTTAATCAAAGACCAATTCCCCAGGAGCATCCTACAACTCGCTGAAGTTGCAAGACTGTTGGAGATCTACTCCTAGATTTGTAATAACATGAAGTTAGACATGGTTCTGCATATATTCCAGGACTCCATATTTATATTGAATGACTAAAGTTGTTTAAAAAATTAAAAATGTTGTGATACATCTTGCTCTTTTTCCATTTAAAAAAATTAAAGCATAATTTGCATATAGCAAAATTTACCATTTTTAAAGTAGTTATGTGAGTTTGACAAACACACACAATCATGTAACCACCACCATGATCAAGATATAGAACAGCTGCATCACCCCTAAAATTCTCTCATACTCCTTTGCAGTTAACTCCTCCAACCCCTGGCATCTGACAGCCATTGATCTGTTTTTATCTTGTGAAAGGAAAATAAATCTTGGGAACCCAAAATCACTAAGCCAAACAGAAAAGTCAAGCTGGGAACTGTGTAGGGCAAACCTACCTCACATTCTATTCCCAAAAAAGATAGCTACTAAGATAAAAAAGGTAGATACCTCCCTCACAAGGAATTTCCTCGAGGACAAAGGACAGACAGAACTCAAAGTCATCCGTCTGCTCATTTTGGAAAGGCTAATCAGAAACTCAAAAGAATGCAACTGTTTGTCTCTTAGCTACCTATGACCTGGAAGCCCCCTCCCTGCTTCAAGTTGCCCCACCTTTCCAGACTGAACCAATGTTCATCTTACATGTGTTGATTGATGTCTCATGTCTCCCTAAAATGTATAAAGCCAAGCTATGCCCCGACCACCGTGGGCACATGTCGTCAGGGCCTCCTCAGGCTGTGTCACAGGTGTGTTCTTAACTTAGGCAAAATAAACTTCCTAAATTGACTGAGACCTGTCTCAGATATTTGGGGTTCGCAATCTGTATAGTTTTGCTTTTTCCAGAATGTCAAATACATGGAATCATTACAATGGGTAGCCTTTTGGGCTTGAGTTATTTGACTTAGCACACTGTAATGGAGATTCATCCATGGGGTGTACATACTACGGGGTCACTTATTGCTGAATGTCTTGCATTTTTTTTTTTTTTTGAGACGGGGTCTCACTCTGTTGTCCAGGCTGCAGTGCAGTGGTAGCACGATCACAACTCCCTGCAGCCTTGATCTCCCAGGCTCAACCAATCCTCTCACCTTAGCCTCCTGAGTACCTGGGACTAAAGATGTGCACCACCAAGCTGGCTAATTTTTTATATTTTTTTGTAGAGATGGAGTCTGTATTAGCTAGAGTTCTCTAGAGGGACGTACGATAGATGTATATACAAACGGGAGTTTATTAGGGAGTATTGCACTTTAACATATGAATGCTGTATCTCAATAAAAAATTTAAAACATTTTTCTTTTTGTCAATATATAATTTGTAGCAAGTGGAACAAGGACTTCCTAAGTAAACAGATCTGGGTAATCATTTGTTATGTCAGATTTGGACACATTTCTTGATCTCCTTGATTTTCAGTTTATCTGTGTAAATGGGATTAATAACCCCCCCTTTTTTTTTTTTTTGAGACAGAGTCTCGCTCTGTTGCCCAGGCTGGAGAGCAGTGGTGCAATCTCGGCTCATTGCAATCTTTGCCTCCTGGGTTCAAGCAATTCTCCTGCCTCAGCCTCCTGAGTAGCTGTGATTACAGGTGCATGCCGCCATGCCTGGCTAATTTTTGGATTTTTAGTAGAGATGAGGTTTCATCATGCTGGCCAGGCTAGTCTCAAACTCCTGACCTCAGGTGGTCTGCCCACCCCAGCCTCCCAAAGTGCTGGGATTACAGGCATTAATAAACACTTTTCAGAATTGTGTAGATCTCATAAAATAATGAATATTAAATTCTGCCATACAATATGCATAAGGTGCTGTTAACAATTATCCAAAACTTGGAAATTAGTAAGTCTTTTCAGGGTCAGTGGGGCTTGTGTGTAGACCTGAGGGGGTGATTATCTGATTCTCCAGGTGGGTACTTTTGTTTGACTTCCTATTTACTACTGACAAGGATATTTTACAACTCTAAAAGTTAACTCACAGGAGCAATGCAAATAATTCTCTTCAAAGAGCAATGCAGAGGGATAAAAATATCTTGGTTGGAAATATCACTCCAAGGTTACACTATTATTGCCCTCTGGACATGAACCAATTTTGTATCTAAATTATGAATCTTATTCAAACATTCTTCTTTTTCAGCCTCTATAAATACTTCAGTTTTTCCTGTTTCAACTGCCTGCTGGTTCCCTCATTAACCAGTTAAAAAACCTTTGACTTGTGCTCCCTTTATATTTGAATGAGTCATACTTTTTTTTTTTTTTTTTGAAACGGAGTCTCACCCTGTCACCCAGGCTGGTATGCAGTGGTGCAATCTCAGCTCACTGTGGCCTCTGCGTCCTGGGTTCAAGAGATTCTGCTGCCTCAGCCTCCCAAGTAGCTGAGACTGCAGGCATACAACACCACACCTGGCTAATATTTTGTATTTTAAAGAGAGACAGGGTTTCACCATGTTGGCAAGACTGGTCTCCAAATCCTGACGTCAGGTGATCCGCCCGCCTCAGCCTCCCAAAGTGCTGGGATTACAGGCATGAGCCACCATCCCTGGCCGAGTTATACTTTTAATTTTGTATCTGGCAATAATTAACAGAGTGCTTTGCTCATAATAAGTGTTTGATAAACTTTAGCTTTTATTCTCATCCCAACTTTTTTTCTCCCTATATCTAGGTATGGGAAACAATATTAAATGAGGTATGTTTGTTTCATAACTGATTTTCCAGTTTATTTTTATTTCATCAATGTTAAGATGAGATCAAGCCGGGTGCGGTGGCTTATGCCTATAATCCCAGCACTTTGGGAGGCCAAGGCGGGTGGATCACCTGAGGTCAGGAGTTCGAGACCAGCCTGGCCAACATGGTGAAGCCCTGTCTCTGCTAAAAACTACAAAAATTAGCCAGGTGTGGTGGCAGGTGCCTGTAATCCCAGCTACTTTGGAGGCTGAGGCAGGAGAATCGCTTGAACCTGGGAGGCAGAGGTTACAATGAGCCGAGATCATGCCACTGCACTCCAGTCTGGACAACAGAGGAAAACTCTGTCTCAAAAAAAAAAAAAAAAAAAGATGAAGTCACTTAAAATCAAAATATTGAAAATATTTTATTGTTTATAAAAACAAACTTTTAGTGATAGGTTAGCATTAAGGTTTTTTTTATTGTAAAGAACAGGAATAGAGAGTCCTATAAATTTGCCTTATGATTTTTTTCCAGGCACATTTGTTTAAGGATGTGTAGAGGAGAATGGAGTAGGGGAAGAAGTACATTAGACTTAATAGATTTTGGTTAGGTTATGCAAAACCAGTGGCAAATGGCATACTGGTGCTTGCTGGAGTTGTGGTGAGGGGAGAGGACACTAATGAGACAGGTGGTATATTAAAAATGAACAATAAAACTTCATGTGACTTTTTATATTTTTAAAAGCATTTTCATATACATTATCTTATTTAACCCTCAAAGCAACATCATAAAATATATTCTTATGTTGCATATAGAATACTGGCACAAAGAGTTCAAGGTGACTCAGTGAATTAGTGACTTTTATAGAACAGAGACCACTTCCAAATCTAGTACTTGCCCTGTGATACTGCATGACCACTACCCTAGCTACTGCTATGCATTGGGTGTTTTCATTCCCCCACTAATTCATATGTTGAAGCCTAAACCCCCAGTGTGATGGCATTTGGAGGTGGTCTTTGCAAGATAATCAGGTCATGAGGGTGGACCCTTCCTGAATGGGATTGATGCCCATATAAGAGACAGCAGAGAGATGATCATCTCTCCTCCGCCAAATGAAGGTACAATGAGAAGACAGCCTTCCGCAAACTAGGAAAAGAATCCGGACCAAACACTAGATCTGCCAGTGCCATGATACTAGATACCTCAGCCTTCAAAACTGTGAGAAATAAATTTCTATTGTTTAAGTCACCCAGTCTATAGTGTTCTGTATAGCACCCTGAACTAAGACACCTACCAAATCTATTTATAATATAAGTTTCCCTGTAAAGCCCTTATCCTGAAACTTCTAAGACTGGACATTTAAAGCTTCCTTAAAGCATCTCCCAGCAAAAGACCTGAAAATTAGTAATAAGACTAATATTTACAATGGAGGAGAAAAAGAAAAATATGGTTTTTGCTAAAGTTTTCTACCTTGTTAAATGTTTACATTTATTCTCAATTCTAAAAGGAAGGCACTTTGGGCTTTGGGAGCCTCAAAAATTTGGGTCTTTTCTTTATTGAGAAGTTGTAGGTCAGGGGAGCAGTGGATGATCCTGTAAGTTTACCTTAAAATGGCTTTCTAGATGCATCTGTTTGAGTGTTTGCAGAGGCACATAGAACATGGGATTCAGGAGTAGGTTAGACTTTGACATGCTGGGTCAGCATATCTCAAATCAAAGGTAGGGGGTGGTGTGGGTTTTTGCTGAAGTTGAGAGGTGGGAAGAGGCAACTGGGGAGGACAGCTTGCAAACAGCTATCTTATTCACCTGCATAGCCTTGGACCTCTGAAATATTATAGCTAAAGACAGCTGGGAGAACTGAGGTCCGAATATAAATAGTAATGTTTCTCCTACTTAAGATGAAAGAAATGGAGTTAGAATGCAGGTTTAGATGCTAAAAGAGTCAAAAGCCTAGATGCCCAGTCTTTCTCTTCATCTCCTACTTTCTGGCCCTTTATGCCTCTTCTGTGATTCAATTAGTTCACTGCTGCTTCTTGCTTCTTACAGTAATTGTTGACTCTCAGCTTCACTCTTCACCTCAACTGAGCTGGGGGCCATTCATAAACATCAGGTTAACCTAGAAGCTTTCTTTTGTCTCCTCTTTTGCTAGTCCCTCAGAGAGGGCATGAAAGGAGCTGAGCCACTCTCTGAAGCCTAATTCTACATCCTTCACCTTCTATTAAGTTACATTCTGCTACCTTGGTTAAGACCCTGCTGACCTTTAGAGCCCTCGGCTCTTTTAGCACAGAATTTTTGTCCTTATTCATTTATAAAGAAGCGGGGTAGACATTTAGGGTATCTTTAAACCAGGTATATAATAAAGTATTCTAACTCAGAGCAGGATATAGCACAAATAAATCGAATGCCCTGAAGGGAATGGAAAAGAAAATCTATTTCCAGAATACTTGCATTCTATTAACAAGTACTTCAGGTCAGGTACTCAACAACTTTGCATGCATTATAGCGCTAGATGTGTTCCCAAATTCACTTAGGTGACATCTCCAGTGCTTTCCTTCTTACTCATGGAAAGGATTCTCCTGGAAAGTAAAAATGGCTTTAGCAATCTCAATATTGAGAGGGCAAGTGCCTGTCCTTACCCAGGACCCAGTGGCGTTGGTATCCACAGAATACAGGAGCATAAGACAGAGGCAGCTGTCTTCTGATTTGTCACCCTCTGGAGGGAATAACATTAGCACCTCGCCAGCCTTTCATCTGCCACCTGGACCCAGCACTTGACACTTGTCTCCCAGCTGGTCGACAAGCTCTGTTTTCTGTCACCAAGGAAGGCCTCATTTCCAAGTGGCTCTGACCTCGGCAGGGGAGTCCGTGGCAGGCAGAAGCCAGGCAAGTGCAGGGATGGAAGCCATCATAGTGCTGGTATCCAGCCACCACAGCTCGGGGGCTAAGTGCTGAATGCCTTGGGGCATTCTGGGGGAACTTTAATATATAGATAAGGAGGCATTTGCATCGCACTAGTTAATAGACAGGAATCCTGAAACAATTCCAGCTCTTCTCCTGCCAGCCTTTAAAATGCCCTTCTTCCCCCATCTCCAAAAGCTTCAATGTGTCATATATTTCAAAGGCAGTTACTGAATGAAGGCAACACCCCACCAATCATTTTGTCTGCCTTTGTTTTTTTTGGTCTTTTCTAGAAATTGTCCAGAGAGCAGGGGCCATGTTTACTAACTCAGTTGGTATTGCATGATGAGGCTGTCTCAAGGGCAGTCTGATGCTATTGTTGAATGGATCTCAAGATACCTACTGTAAGCTATGGAAACACTGTATGACCCCTACTACTCATATGGCCACCAATATCATTGTAAAGGAGAAAGCAAGTGGCAAAGATAGTTGGTGGTTCTTATGTGAAAGTAATTTCATTCATCATCGCAGCAGATGGCACACAGCAATACTGCTGTGATGAACTGGTTATAGTGACAGGTGAGTGATAGTCTATAGAATGTGGACTCCCAGGAGCTTTTCTAAAAATCAGTATTGCCATTTCTATGACCCTCAAGTAATCACATCCTTCTATTATATCTGTCTGTTACTCCACAAATTATAATCCCTTTAAGACTTCTTGAGCACTGTTAAAAATTCCTTAGGATGGTCCACATTAAGCTTTATCTGGCATCTCCACCTTTTGAAGAGGCATTTGGACTTCTCCTAAAGAGTAAGTGTAATGGAGCAAATGCTATTATTATATATTTGTATTCACAGTCTTACCCTATTCCAGGTTCTAAGGAGGACTGTTTGCCTTCTCCTGAAAAGATAATGGGTTGCCAAGAACTAGATGAACTAGCAGACACCTAGAAACGGCAAAGTGATTTACATTAGAAGAAATTCATGGACAAAGAGACTGGAAAAAAGTTGAAAAAGGAAAGAGCCCATTAAAGATGAAGATTTTCATAGAATGTTTAGAAGACAGATTTGGGGGTGGTGTGAAAATTGCTATGAAGAGGTACCGGAGGTAGATTTTCCATGAAATTCTCACTGGTACTGACTCCCTCCAAGTCCCTCAGACCTGAATAATGTGTTTACATATTCATTATATATCTTTCTTCTTTTCAGAGCACCTGCCTCCCCCCGCCCCCACCCCTGCCAAATTGTATAAGCTTCAGGCCCCATAAGCTTTAATCTTGACTGGATCTATAGAGAAATGAGTTGTAAGGTTGAGAAAATTTTTCCAACCTCTGAAAGGCAAAATAGATAATTGTGTACCTTCCTTGTTATGCAAAGACCCTGTCTAGTAGGCCTAAGAGTCATCTGAATTGAATTCAGAAATGTGTAAAATTGTCTAACAGGTATTTTTTAGACCATTTTTGCCTATTGCTATGCTCTGTGTCTAAAACCCCTTAATTTGTATATTGAAGCCCTCATCTTCAATGTGATGGTAACTGGAGATGGAATCTTTCAGAGGTAATTTAATTTATGTGAGATCATGAGGGTGAAGCCCTTATAATGGAATTAGTGCCCTTATAATAAGAGACACTAGAGAGCTTGCTTTCCCTGCCTGCCTTGTGAGGACACAGGGAGAAGGCAGCCATCCAAAATCCAGAAAGAGAACCCTCAATGGAAACTGATCATGCTGGCACCTTGATCTTGGACCTCTCAACCTTCAAAACTGAGAGAGAATAAATTTCTGTTGTTTAAACAACCCAGTCTATGATATTTTGTTATGGAAGCCCAGCTAAGACACTGAGAGAGAATAATTTTTGCTCTATAGTGATGCAAATTATTTCTAAAGTAGAAAAGATAACCCCAAAGATAGCAGTTTATTGCCCTGTAATAGTTTTGTGTCTAATTATCATATTTCTCCATTTATTTTTGCTTTCACTGACTATATACATACATACATTAAATTCTCTTATCATCATTTGAAATAGCTTCACCATCTTTTTCTTTTTTTTTTTTCCTGTAACAGGGTGTCACCGTTGCCCAGGCTGGAGTGTCAGTGGCACAATCATGGCTTACTGCAGCCTTGAACTCCTGGGCTCAAGTGATCCTCCCACTACAGCCCCCCGAGTAGCTGAAACCACATGTGTGTGCCACCATGCCCGACTAATTTTTTTATTCTTTGTACAGACAGGGTCTCACCATGTTGTCCAAGCTGGTCTCGTACTCCTGGGCTCAAGTGATCCTCCCACCTCGGCCTCTCAAAGTGCTTGGATTACAGGTATAAGCTGCCATGCCCAGCCTCCCCATCATTTTAATGAGTTAAAATAAAACTTTGACACATGCTCACTATGTATTTGTATAGGAATTCTCTTTTTAAATTTTGAAAATAATACTTTTGACAGTGAGAAGAGAATCTTTAGGAATTATGCTGCATATTGTATAATGTATTTCACTTTGGTATCACTTTATGAGACTTCATCAAAAATTTTATATTACTTTTTAAATGTTAGACAGCAATTTATTTTTCAAAATAACACTATGCTGGCGTTGGTCATGAAGTAATTCAATTAGAGTAGGGCTTCTCTAGTGATATCAAATGTGTTTTGTTTTGAAGTCCACTTCCTTACAGACCATGAGATGAGAAGGAAAAAGTGCCAGATAATTTCTAACTACTACAAAGAAATGAGATTTTCCCTTCCTTCTCTCAGAATTGGTTGCTCAAACATATAGCTCTTTCATGACCCATTTTTATTACCGTAGCTCTCCCTATTGCTTGTGGTTTCTGTTACCGATAGTCTAGATTTTATGGATCAAGGCTGTCCCCCTTGCTGTCCTTTTCATTTATATCATCCTTTCATGTGAAAAATATGTATTGAGCACAGTACATGTGCCAGACATTGTTCTAAGTACTGGGGACTATGCAGTGATCTACACAGGCAATAATTCCTGTCCCATCCTCCTGCAGATTATGTTCTATTGGGGGAAACATGTAATAAACAAATACAGTATGTTAGATAATAATTAGGTGCTGGCAAAAAATATTTTTAAAGGGAAGGAGGCTAGAATGTGCTAACACAAAGGAGGAGGAGGTTTACAGTAATATTAAATGCAGGGGCCTCTGGGAATGTGACATTAAAACTGTTGGAGTTAAATAATTTTTGGAGTTGGGGAACTAGCAAAGCAGAGATCTGGAGGAGGAGCATTTCAGGCAGAGAACATGGCAAGTATACAAAGGACTTGAGGCTGAAGCATGCCTGGTGCATTTGTGGACTAGCAAGGAGGCCGTCATGCGGCATGAGCAAAGGAGAGAGAGGCAGGACACAAGGTCGGAGACAAATAGGGCAGAGAAACGGCTCGTGCTGTCAGGACTTGTCAGCCATTTTAACTATTTAGCTTTTGAACTGAAATTTCGAATGAAATGGACAACTTTTGGAGGACTTTAGAGGAGGAACTACATAATCTCATGTTAGAAAAGGTGCACTTTTGCTGCAGTAAAAAGTTAACTGGAGTGGGGACAATGATGAAAGCAAGGAGGCTTATTAAGAAGCTATCTCAGTAATTCAGGTCAAAAACATTGGCAGCTTGGACCACAGTCAAGTAGTGATGAGAAGTGATTAGCGGCTGAATACATATTGAAAGTTGAGCCAACAAAGTTTGCTATGGATTCAATGTAGAGTCTGCAAGTGAAAAGAAGACATGAATTGACTCTGCTTTTTGGCTTAATTGGAAGGATATATAGCATTGTTATTTGCTGAGCCAGGAGACATGCAGGAGAAACAGATTGAAGGTGAGATCAGGAGTTCCACTTTGGACATGTTAAATATGAACCATCCAGTGGAGATGTCCAATAGGCAATTGGCATTTCAGACTGGAGTCCAGGTGAGGAGTCTTTGCTAGAAATACAATCTTGGGAGTCATGAGGACAAAGATGGTACTAAAAGCCATGAGAGGAGATGAGCTCAATAAGGGGGTATAGATAGAGAAGAGGTCCAAAGACTGAGTTCTGAAGCACTCCAGTATTTTGAAATCAGTAAGATGAAAAAGAACCAGAAAAAACCCTACAAAGGAGTGGCTAATTGTAGAGAAGGAAACCCAGGAGAGTTAGGAATCCTGGAAGTCAAAAGAATCAAGCACTTCAAGAAGTAGGGAGTGAGCTGGGAATGGTGGCCCACGCCTGTTATCCCAACACTTTGGGAAGCTGAGGTGGGCGGATCACAAGGTCAGTAATTCAAGACCAGCCTAGCCAATAGGGTGAAACTCCATCTTTACTAAAAATACAAAAATTTGCCAGGCATGGTGGTGCACGCCTGTTGTCCCAGCTACTAGGAAGGCTGATGTAGAAGAATCGTTTGAACCCAGGAGGCGGAAGTTGCAGTGAGCTGAGATCGTGCCACTGCACTCCAACCTGGGCAACAGAGCAAGACTCTGTTTCAAAAAAAAAAAAAAAAAAAAAGAAGTAAGGAGTGATCAACTAGGAGCATAGGTCAAATATGATAAACACTGAGAACTGACCATTAGGTTTAGCAGTGGATGTCTCTGGTGGTCTTGATGAGAGCAGAATTGGAGTGGTAAAGGTGAAATCCTGACAGGAGTGAGTTTAATGGAGAATGACAGGGAAGGAATTGGAGACTGTAGACTGATACTTGTTTTTAAGGGATTTACTCTAAAAGAGAGCAGGGGAATGGGTCAGTGGAGGGCAATATGGGATCAAGATAGGGTTTTTATTTATAAGGGCGGTAGGAAATAGCAGTTATGCAAATGCAGGTCGGTAGTAGGTGATGAGTTGGGTTTAGCCAGGATGGGGGTTGACACGTGAGTACCCTGGAGCAAAAGAAAGACAAGTAAGATGAGGACATAATGATGATGAGCTCTGGAATCTGAGCTAGGTAAGGAGGGAGTAAGGGTTTGGGGGCCTTGTAAGGGATAGTGAAAAGGTGGTATGATCAATAGCTTGCAGGTGTGTCCAAGAACTGTTGAATTTAAAGAACTTTTGGAGTTGGGGAGATAAGCTGGAAAGCCAGCAGATGATGACTGAGAAGGGGCTGCTGTGGATGGTAACAAGTCTAGGCTATACACCTGGGAGTGGACAGCTGAGGCACAGGAGGACCAGGTCATTGGAGGACTGAAAGGCTAGGTGGGTAGGAGGATGCAGCTATTTATTTGGCCAGCATGTGCCTGGCTGCCTTATTGAGGTGTTCACAGCTGGTGTCTGTTCTACCTATCAGTGCCTTTGCCCACTTGTTAAATATTGTGAATATCATTCCTGAGCAACAAAGAATCAAAGTATCATCACTGTGGATCTTGGCATTCCCAAGAATGGTGACAAGAGTGTTTGGGGAGTGTGATGGTGGAAGAGAGTTAATATCTTAAGAGACAGAGGGCCTGTCATGTCTGCACATCAAACTGCCAGGCAGCGGGGAGGTAGGGGGGGTAAGCCTCTGCCGTCCCCAGCCCTGAGCCCCTGGGGTGTTCCTGAAGGGTGAGGGAAGGGCTATAGGGGCAGGAGAAACCAAGGAGAAGGGTTTCTGGGGAGGAGAAGAGGCCTGAAAATAGCAGAGTCAGAAACAAATTTCACCAGCTTCACAGTCCGGCCTTAGACCAACCCAAGCAGCTTGATGGGTCTGTAAACTAAGCTACATCTTGTGGCCGTTAGGATGCCTAATTCATACCTGGGTAGAATGCATTCCAGAATCTTCAGTGTGGCCATGAGTCAGACAGATATCATAAGCCAACCACAGCCCAGTGAAAACAACATGTTTTCTTCTGCTTTTGTGATTATCTCCTTGTTGTTTTGCGATTATCTCCTTGATTTATTCCTTCCTCCTTTTTTCCTCCTGCCCCCTTATCAGTCCGAGCTAGGATAAGCAATTTCAAAAAGTTGTCAAGGTTCTTCTGGTCCTGCTTTCCTTTATGATAACAATTGTGCCCTGGAACCATTTTCAGGCAGGCACAGCTCCCTGCTGGGGGAAACAATCTGGAGCTCAGGGAAGTAGGAAAACCCCCTGTGTGAAAGTGCTCAGCGCAGACCAGGCTCTGCCACCTCCTGTTCACCTTGAGGCGGCTTCCCCAGTCCCTGCAGCTTCCCTGCCCAGCACAAGGCAGCCTTGCTGGAGACTGTGGCTTTCACCACACAGTGACTCAGCTCCCCTGGGGATGATGGCAGGACTGTCTGCACAATCAGCCACAGTGGCACCAAATAACTCATGCTGAGGAAGCTAGTCCGTTCTACCGAGGCCTCTCATCCCGAGAATCCACAGCCACTGCCCCCAAGGCATATGGTGCTTGCCTTCCCCCAACCTTCTACAACCCAAACATCTATCCTGGATTATTCTCTTATCTTCCGCAGCTTTATGCTCCCTCCTGAGTCCTCCCACTCTCAGACTCTCTCTCCAAGCTCTTTACTCTTTCCACCATTCCCTCAGAGAATAAACACTTCAACGTTATCCTCTTTGCAGTATCCTTCCATCACCATTTGTTGAAGCCTACCTTCCCCTGAAGGTACACCATCTCTTGCTTCTCTTTCCATTGGAGGCTGCGATATCCCCTGCATGCCCCTAGACCGGAGGCGCAGGTTGGGCTCAGGATTCACCCAGCTCCACGGTGCTGCTTTTCCACTGTGTGTAATTCTGGGATACGTAAACATATATGTGGATGAACATCCAACACGCTAATCAAAGCTTTAATTCTTTGACCTCAAGGCTCAAAGCTGAGCTAGTTATAGTCTGGAACTGCATGACATCAAAAAATATCACTCATAGCTTTCTTACTACATCTGTTCTCAGAGGGATCATCGGGACCAGGATTCCTTCTTTTCCTCCTGATTCAGTGATTGTCCAACTGTAGCAGGTATCAGGATCACCTGGAAGGCTTGTTAAGGCAGATTGCTGAATGCCTACTCCCAGACTTTCTGGTTTGATAAACCTGGAGTAGAGCTCAAGAGTTTGCAATTCTAACAAGTTCCCAGGTGATATTGATACTGCTAGTTTGAGGACTACGCTTCCAGAAGCACTGTTCTAGTGTATGTGCCCAATATTTTTCAAACTTGTCTTCATGTTAGAATTACCTGGAGGGCTTTAAAGAGTATTGACATCTGTGCCCGTGCCCTTCTCCTAGGGATTGTGATTTAATTCACCTGGGATGTGGCTTGGGCTTTGGAACTTTCAAAGGATCCCCAGATTATTCTACATACAGATAAGTTTGGGAACTGCTGCTATCACCATCTAGCCTCCCTTCCTTACCTGCCCACCTTGGAGGGTGTAGTGAATTACCTGAACTACCCCTCTCACCTTGTGTCAGCCTCACTCCTTCCCCCAGGAAACCTCAGATCTGTGTCAACTTAGCTTCTCATTGCTCCTAAGTGCTAGACATCAAGCATGGCTGGAGAAAACCTCATAGCCATCTCATTCTGTGCCTAATCCCAGCTGTGCTTATTTATGCGTCTTTTAACTTATCCTTGGTTTCTCGTCTCTCCTTCACTGATAATTCCAAAACTTCACCATTCTAATTCACCCTTTTAAACTCTTCAGATGACCTCATCTCCTACTTCAGCAAGTAACATTGGTCCCATCAGGTGTGATTTCTTTCTATATTTTACTCCATCCAAATAACTAGTTTATCTGTAGCCACACCCTTTCTTCCCTCTTATCCCTTCATCTCAGAGGATGAGGTGTCCCTGTTTCAGGTCAATGCCTCCATTCTGCCACCCGCATCACTGCACTCAGCATGATTAATGGCATGTATACAGTTGTTCTCAATATTCACGAGGTGGGGAATTGGTTCTGGAGACCACCCCTGCCTCCCAACCACCAATACCAAAATTTGCAGATGCTCAAGTCCCTGATGGAAAATGACTTAAAATTTGCATATAATCTATGCACATCCTCCAACAACTTTAAATAATCTCTAGATTACTTATAATACCTAATGCAAAGTGAATCTTATGTAAATAGTTGTTATATTTTCTTTTCAAAATTTGTATTTTTAAAATTGTTGTCATTTACTTATTTAATATATATTTTTGATCCCTGTCTGGGAATCCGCAGATAGGAAGGGCCACAGTACCTTCAGCCATCTGCTCTTGCTGGCTCTGCACGCTCTCCTGCAACCCTCAGCCTCACTAGACTCTAACTCTCCCCATTTTCCTATCACTCTCTCATATACACGACAGCATCATTTCTCAGTTCTTGCTGCCCACTGATGGCTGATTCAGAAGGAGGAGTAAATCCTTCCAGATGCCTCTTTTAAAGGCTTTTTAATTTGGTATTCAGATTCAGATCTTTCTCTCTCTCTTTCTTGCCATGTAAAAAGGGGACTCTGCTCATGCTGTCAACAGCTCACTTCTATTTATTTCTGGAACCCAGCTTCTTTGCTCAGTATGCTAGGCACTAATGAGAAAGTTGCCCCAGCAGCATAAAGCATTATATTAGTGATGCTTTTGCTTCCAACATGTATTTACCACTCAACAAAGGGGGCAGGCACATAGCTCTTGTCAGAACAGTGAAAAAGCAACAAATCCAGCAACCCTTTGGGAAACCAGTTGTCTGGGGATTTGAGGGTCTCCTGTCCACATGGTGAAAACTCCAGCAAAGGCAGGAAAGAAAATCACACATACACACATAAAGGAAAACGACAAAAACACAAACAGGAAACAGAGTACAAGGAGGAACAAGGCAGATAGACGAGTGTCTGTGTACTTCTGTTTCCTCAACTAATACAGTTTAATACAATTTTGTATGGGAATCGTGCTCACATTATTAGTACTGTGGCCCGCCTGTCGGATTAGATCTCCAGTTCTAGGTGATATGTAGCGGATTTCTTTCACTGCGGCTTGGAAAACATTAACATTAGTTTAAAATAGAGTGCTACCATTGCTTCTTTCTAAAAACATTTCAACTTTTATTTTAGATACAGAGGATACACGTGCAGATTTGCTGCATGGGAATGTTGTGTGATGCTGAGGTTTGGAGTACGAATCCCATCACTGCTGTTGCTTCTATTCAAAATACAAAGTAGGGCTTGGTGCGGTGGCTCACGCCTATAATCCCAGCACTTTGGGAGGCTGAGATGGGCAGATCACTTGAGCCTAGGAGTTAGAGACCAGCCTGATCAACATGAGGAAACCCCATCTCTACCAAAAATACAAAAAAAAAAAAAAAAATTGCTGTGAGTGGTGGCGCACACCTGTAAGTCCCAGTTCCTCAGGAGGCTGAGGCCAGAGGATGGGTTGAGCCCAGGAGGTGGAGGTTACAGGAGCCGAGATTGCACCACTGCAATCCAGCCTGGGTAACAGAGCCAGACCCTGTCTCAAAAAACAAAAACAAAATACAAAGTAGGTCAGGAGGAATAATTGAGAAAGCTTTGGAATTAATTTTCCTCATAGTATATTTAATAGTAAATATATTCATATAAAATTATATATTATACATATTATAATATTAAATATTGTATTTATATAAAATTTCTTATTTTGACATAATATATAAACAGTGTCAAAAGCATGATGCATAAAGGAAATAATAAATTGGACCTTATCAAAGTTAAAAGACTTTTGTGCTTCAAAGGACACCATTAGCAAAAAGAAAAGATGGACCATAGACTGAGAGAAAACATTTTCAAATCATAATCTGATACAGAACTTGTATTCAGAATATATAAAGAACTCTTACAACTCAATAATAAAAAAAACATTTTTTAAGTGGGCAAGAGATATGAACAGACATTTCATTAAAAAAGACATACGAATGGAAGTAAGAGCATGAAAATATGTTCAATATCATCAGTCATTAGGATAATGCAAACAAAAACCACAATGAGATGCCATTCTACACCCAGTAGAATGGCCATAATCAAAAAGACAGACAATACCACATGTTGGTGAGGATATGGAGGAACTGGATGCTTTGTGCATTGCTGGTAGGAATGTAAAATGATACAACTTCTTTGAAAAACAGTTTGGTGGTTTCTTTTTTTTTTTTCTTTTTTTTTTTTTTTGAGACAGAGTTTTGCTCTATCACCCAGGCTGGAGTGCAATGGCATGATCTCGGCTCACTGTAACCTCTGCCTCCTGGGTTCAAGTGATTCTTCTGCCTCAGCCTCCCAAGCAGCTGGGACTACAGGTGCACACCACCACACCTGGCTAATTTTTGTATTTTTAGCAGAGACGGGGTTTCACCATATTGGCTAGGCTGGTCTTGAACGCCTGACCTCGTGATCTGCCTGCCTCAGCCTCCCAAAGTGCTGGGATTACAGGTGTGACCCACCGTACCCGGCCTGGTGGTTTCTTAAAAAGTTAAACAAACTTATTGTATGACCCAACAATTCCACTCCTAGGAATTTTTACAAAAGAAAAAAAACACCTGTACAACATAAAGACACAGATGTGAATGTTCATGGGAGGATGATTCATCATAGACCAAACTGGAAACTTTCCAAATATCCATTAGCTGGAGAATTGACCAACAAAATATGGTAAATCCATACAGCAGAATAATATTCAACAATTGAAATGAAAAAATTGCGGATTCAGACTGCAACAGAGGTGAACGTCAAAAACACTGTGCTACGTGAAGGAGGCCAGATATACAAAACAGCATATCGTATGTATGATTCCACTTACATTAAGTGTTCGGGAAAGGCAATTTGTAGAGACAGAAACAGGTCAGTGTTTGCCCAGGGCTGGGGGTGGGAGCCAGGATTTACTATACACAGGCATGAGGATACATTTTGAGGTGACAGAAATGCTCTAAAGCTGGATTATTTTATTTATACCTCAATAAAAACTATTTTAAAAAGTTAACGGCTCACAGTTCTTTAAATCGCCAGTGAACAGAATTTCCATTTGTAATCACTATTTTAAAAACATGGGTAAAGACAACACTCTGAGAGAAGAGGCTCTGGGGGGTTTTGAGCAGTTCATGCCAGTGGTCAACCTGCGCTTGACCAGACTGCTACAAGAAACTGGCTTTAACATCCAGACTGAGAAGTCTGCATTTCTCTGTTCTCACTTTTTCCCAAGGTGAGAAAAGCCAGGGACCTGGACAAGCCACAAATCAAAACAACATTCTTGAAAAACAAGGCAGCTAACTCATTTTTTGCCCAGTGCCAGTTCATTTTGCCAGTATATGTGTTACAATTCAAGCTTGCCTCATTCATCCTTAAGGGCCATCGGTCAACCCAGAATGAATGCAGTTGCAGTATTTTCTCGTCAGGAATTGTACTGAAAGGTGCGTGTGCAGCACCAACACCATCCTCTGCCTGAGCATCTCTCATGTGCAAGGCAATGAGCCAGGCTTGTGGGCGTGAGGAGGTGACACAGCCTCTGTGCTCAAGGAATTTGTAACCTGGCTGGAAAAACAAGCTGAGAAATAGTCATTAGGAAACAACTAGTAAGTGATAAGAAAATGTTGTAAAATCAAGTTGAAAACCTCAAAATGTAACACAAAGGAGTTGCACTACGATATGGTTTGAGTTGCTACCAGCTTGAATATTCTACCTTTTTTGGGAGAAAAATCTTGGTTGTTTGTGTAGGCGATGCAGCCTACATAGCCTATATAGCCACATAGACTGTGGCTGGGTAACTTAAGGATTTGTTATGTTTCTGTGACAACTACTTATTTAGTGATGCTTTTTGGTCTGTTTCATAAATTGCATGAATTACAAGATTGTTTCATTTCTAAGTCAAGATCTCATCAGTAAAGCTGAGCCAAGTTGTGTGTGTGTGTGTGTGTGTGTGTGTGTGTGTGTGTGTGCAGCTGCAATATATTCTGTCTCCCTCTCTCTTTTCTTTTTTTCTTATATGCCCTCGGTTCTGCATGGCAATGCTGATATTATGAGAAATAAAGTCACTATATTATAAGTAAAAAGGGAACAAAGTAAATTTCCCAGGACCGTGCGTACGGTAGCTTAGCTTGGCCTACCAAAGCAAAGCAGAGGTCCTTGGCAAGTGGTGCTAGGTCTTATACTTCAGTTTCCAGACAAAATCCAGATCTGTTAACCAAGGGCAGACAAATGTCACATGTCCTGACACTCTTGGTCTACACCTGCGGTGAAGGAAATGGCCTCATTAGTGATTCCTCTCCTATTGAAAAATCACCCCGACTTTTGAGTAAACTTATGAACTGCACACATTAATAAGGCAGCCTAGGATTTTGCAGACAAATTTGCATTCCATTTATAAAAAGTTTTTATATTCTTTAAAACATTTAGCAATTTGCAGAGAAATGAGTCATTGTTTAACACAGGGTCAGGATTGAGGTCTGGGTAAGAAATGATGCAAATTAAAATCACATCTTCCCCATCTGCTCTCTCTCATTCCCATCTCATTGTATTTATAGACCTCCAAAGAAATGTAAGTGGAAACATCATATCTAGGCATTGGTAAATCAGTCTTTCATATGTGTGAATGCTCCTGGGCCTGAGAGGTTCCATAACCACACTCCTGCTTTTTCTATTTGCACCTGCACCAGCCAAAGATATTTCCAGAAATAGAACTCATTCCTGCCACCAAGGCCTAACTCATACTTGGCCCACCCTCTCCCCACCTCCTGGGATGCCATAGCCTTCACTCATGTTCTAAATTACATTATAAGGTTTACTTCATCAGAAGCATTCTTCTGGATTCCTTTTAGCAATCTTGTCTTGAAATGCAATTCAATGCAAAATATTATAATGTTATAAAAATGATGCTCACCCAACTGCTCAACTCTTAGGAAAAAAAAATCAAGTTAGATCTTTTTTTCACATGGCATGCCAAAATAAACTCAAGTGGATAAAAGCTTTAAATGTAAAAGTACAACAAAACATAAAAATAGTAGAAGGTAAGGTAGCTAAATATGATTTATGGATAGAGAGGCCTTTTCTAAGGTTAAAATCAATAGAAGAGATTTATGGATAGCGAGGCGCTTTCTAAGGTTAAAATCAATAGAAGAAACCATAAAGGAAAATATGGGGTTGACTACATAAACATTAAAATCTCCTATATATAAAAATAATCATTAAGAAAATTAAAGAATAAACACTAAGCTAAGAAAACGTATTTGCGAAAAATATCAATAAAAGTGAATGTTCCAATATTGAGAACTTATATAAATCATTATGGAAAATGCTTAACAGTTCTATAAAAAGTAATATCCCAAAGGGCATAAATAATTTATTATATAAAGCCAATTTATAAATGACAATTTAAAAATTCTGAAGTCTTCAATCACATTTTAAGTGAAAAACAAAAATTAAAGCAATGGTCAGATGGAATTTTTTTTTTTTAAAGATTTGTAAGTCAGATAGTAACTTCCTAGTGTTGGGGGAGAGTTCAGTGAGAAATACCTTCTTCTATTCGGTGGGAGGACAAACTGATAGAAACTTTCTGGAAGGCATCCATCTATTTTGACAATATATATCAAATGCCTTTTAAATATTCACATACTTTGACAGATTGATTCCACTACTAGAAATTTACATTATGAAACACAGACATGTATATATAAGGATGTTATTTACAACAACTTGTAACAAATTGGAAACAGCCTGAAAGTCCAACATTTGAGGAGTAGTTGAATAAACTACGGAACAACCATAAAATGGACTTTTATGCAATTATTACAAGTTATTTGGGAAATATTTTAAATAGCACAAGAAAATGTTTCTAATTTCATAATGCCTGAAGGAATCTGCAGCAGTATAAAATGTAGTTTGGTTATGGAAAATGCATTTTAGAGAGTATAATAAACTTGTAAAATATTAATAACTGTACTTCTGAGGAGTGGGATTATAGTTGTTATTTATTCTTTATGCTTTCTGTATTTATCAAATTATCTCCCATCCATAGCCATCTGTTTTTTAAGAAGGAACAAAAACACTTTTCATAATAATACAATAAATATCTAACAATATAAAAAGATTAGGATATTCTTAGTAGAAAAGCAGGATTCAAAATAAGCATAGACCAGGCATGGTGGCTCCTGCCTGTAACCCCAGCACTTTGGGAAGCTAAGGCAGGAGGATTGCTTGAGGCTAGAAGTTGGTGGCTGCAATGATTGTGTCACTGCATTCCAGCCTGGCCAACAGAGCAAGACCCTGTCTCAAACTAATAATAATAATTAATAATAACAATAATTGCAGTATGACTGACACATGAAATCTATACATGGGAGATTCTGGGATGACTCACTGGCTTCTGGCTTATGAATGCAGGTTTCCTTTAAAAAGAGAGAAATTCCATTTTGGGGTGAGAGACTGTCTCCCGTTTTGACCATGTTGAGTTCGGTGTACCTGCAGGATATGTGAGTGGAGATATCTCAAGTTGTGTAGAGTTTGAAAGACAGAGAGAGAGAGAGAGAGAGAGAGAGAGAGAGATCTGGGCTGGAGGCAAAAGCAGAGATTTGAGCTGTGAATTTGAATGAAGGACCAGATAGAACGTAGAAAGTGGAAAATGGAACCTAGAGCTTTGGACAGGGCTCAAAGGAAAACAAGCATTTAAAGAAGAGGTGCCTGATAAGAAACCCCCAAAGAAAAAACACACAGGTGAGAGTGGGGTACAGAAGTCAAGGCAGACAGAGCTGCAGTTAATGGTGCCAAGTACCATGGCGAGTTCAGAGAATAGAACTGAAGTGCACTGCGGGGCTCAGAGCATCTATTAAATCTATGTGAGGAGAAAACAAGGCAGGAAGCCAGCTGGAGAGATGGGGAAGAAGACAGGGTTGCGGGGACGGTGGGGTGTTGGGATTGTTAAGGTCCAGGCATGTTCCACTAAAGTCAAGAGGAAACCCACCATGTGCCAGGGATTAGGGTAATGGTATAAAGGAAAGACATACGTATTTTCTGCCCTGACTGAATTTAAAATGTTATGAGAAACACAGGAACACCCAAATAATGACCTACTTTTCTATCAACTTCTTCTAAAGTTAATTTATGGTCACAGAATGTAAAATGTCAACTGAATGGCAGCCAGCAACAGATGCCTGGCTATCTGAAACCTGAGCCGAGAGCCCACCCAAGCTCACATAATGTCATTGTCAAAGAGGTGCTGTCCCCTGTCACATCCAGTCACTCCTCAACTGTTCTGCACCAGACCCATTTGATGCTTTCTATCCTCAGCTGCTCTGGATCCCTGCCAGGACAATATTGTCATCCAAGAGCTCTGTCTGACACATTGATCTGTGCTCTGAACAGAAAAGTGGTGTCCACTTAAAGGACAAGTAGACACAGATCTGCTCACTGCAGGTGTGCCTGCCATGATTTCTGGAAGCTTTCTTGGAGCTGAAGTGAGCCCAGTAATGCAGCCAGGCTGTGACGCAGTAGACAGGTAGACAAGATGTGGGTGTGGGTATAGGCAGCTGCAACTTCCCTTCCATTGTGATGCTTCTGAGCGCCCATAATAGTCGTTTGCATATTGCTCTTGGTACTGACATCGGGGTTGTAGTTGCGGGGTATGTTTTTCCTTCCCATGTAAATAGTTGACCCTTGTAAGGAAGAGAAATTAAATCCACTTTTGCATATACTCCTCAGATTCCAGCACATTTTACATAGTGTTGTATACAGCCCATACCCCTTTTCCCCTTTTTCCTGCTTTGAATCCAGACATGATGTATGAAACTTGAAGCCCACCTTGGAACCACAAGGTCACAAGCATGAGGGAAAGGTCAAGAGCCTCACCAGGTTGCTGACCATGACATCATCAAGCCACTGAATCTGTGCCAGCAGCGAGCTAGGGCAATAATTTATATTATGAGAGAGAAATAATTTTTTGGCTTAAGCCACTTGTAAGTCAGGTTTTCTGTTTCCTGCAACTAAATGTAAGCTACCCAGCCAGCATCCACTCCCCTGACTTCCACACTAGAAGAACCCCAATTTGTTCAGCGCTCCATGCCTTCTTCACTCAGCTAGGTGCCTCAGGTGACACTGACCCCATCCTCTAGGTTGGGGGTGGCACTGATGGCCAAGGGTAATTTAATTCCATTTTCCTTGCCAGTATTGAATTAAGGAACCAATGAAGCATGGAGGGAGGATGAAACCTGATGGGCATCGGGGACAAGGTTCCCATGATACAGCAGCAATAAGAGTCTCTCTTATCTTCCTGTGGGTATTGTTGTGTCCAGCTGGAACTGTTGCATCCTACTTCTCGGAGGACGAGGCTGACACAAAAGATGGTGGGGTGAAGAGGCAAAAATAAGCTGGATCCTTGTTGACATTCTTGCTCTGGGGAATCAGCCAGCCTTGATGTCTGTCTAGCCCCTGCATGTCCTGTTCTGCAACAATGTAAATTTATTTTTATTTATTTCTTTTTGAGACAGGGTCTTACTCTGCCTGGAGTGTAGTAGTATGATCACGGCTTACTGCAGCGTCAACCTCTTGGGCTCAGCCGAAACTCCCACCTCAGCCTCCCAAGTAGCTGGGATCACAGGTGTGCGCCACCACACACAGATAATTTTTCAATTTTTTGCAGGGATTGTGGTCTCCCTATGTTGCCCAGGCTGGTCCCGAACTCCTAGGCTCAAGCAGTCCTCCCACCTCGGCCTCCCAAAGTGCTGGGATTACAAGCATGAGCCACCACACCCCGCCAAATTCTTTATTTTTTAATCCAGGTCGAGTTGAAGTTTTTGTTACTCACCCCTGAAAGTATATTTACAGAAAATGAAGATACAGAGAATGGTTTAGCCTAAAATGTGTCCTGAAGCAAATGTTCATTTTACCCTGGCCAATCTGGCCCAACGAGAAAAATGCTCTGATTTATTAAACTTGTGTCCCTAAGTAGGGTACAGAGATCAAGCAAATAATCACAGATTATCTTCCCTCTCATGGGATCTTAGGGTAAATGAGCCAATGAAAAATAATATTCTCGCTTCCGATAAGACTTGAGGAAGAGAGAACAGTGGATTATTTCATCATAGGACCTGGGGCTGCTGCAGTTGGTATTTCATAGGCTGATATCCTCCATGCCCTCCAACCCTCCCCCAGTCCCTTCTGGGACCATGAAGGTAAAGACCCCTGTGCATGGTCTGTGGTTGGCAGGAGCCATTATTTCTGTGTCTCTGAATAACTTTGTCCCAATGAGATGTGGCAGGTTTATTTAGCTGTAAAAAGGACTCAAAACTATGTGTTTAATGGATAAGGGGGTGGCAGGGGGGAGGGGGAGGGGGGCTTAGCAAGTGGCTTAACCCATTGTCTTAGAAATGGCTAAGCACCATTTCTATCTCTTCTTCTGTCCTCCCTCCCCAGTTATATCCAATAAATTGTCCTCTTTTTCTTATCTAAGTGCTCATCGTTGAATACGGCTGAACTATCCAGCTGGTTCAGGGAGACTTGGAGTAGCCTGTCTGAGATCACTGAATAATCCCAGAAACACATCCACAAAACCTGAGCCAATACTATAAGCACACAACATTTTTAGAAGCTGTGGGATAGAGGAAGGCCCTTCCCAAAATATTGCTTGGGGACACAGAATTTAAACATTCACCATTGGCTCCAGTCATGGAGGCTGTCACATGCTCCTGAAAAGATGGCTGCGTGAGTCTTTCATCATTGCTATTGATATGGGAGGGGGCAGGGAGTTGCCGGGTAGAGAAGGATAGGGTCCCTGGCGAGGGCTCCACCCTCAGGCCTGTGCCCACGGACCTAAGTGAGGACAGGCACTCCTGTTTTCATGCCCAAAAGTTGCATTTTCCAAAACCACCCTGGCCCGCCACAACCCCCGGCCAAACTGTGCCCATAGAAACCCGAGAGACCCTAGTGGGTACATGCACAAGCAGCTGGGCGTCGAGAGGAACACACTCGCAGAAAAACACTAGCAGGCCATCGACGGTGGAACCACGCAGACGCTGACGGAAATTTGGCAGAGGGCAGTCAGAGGAAAGCCCAGCCACTGAGCGGCCTGACTCCGGGGGAAGACCCCTTCTCACTCCATCCCTCTTCCGGCTTCCCATCCATCTGCTAAGAGCTACTTCCACCACTCAATAAAACCTTGCACTCATTCTCCAAGCCCACGTATGATCAGATTTTTCCAGTACACTAGGCAAGAAACCCAGGATACAAAAAGCCCTCTGTCCTTGCGATAAGGCAGAGGGTCTAATTGAGCTGATTAATACAAGCCGCCTGTGGATGGCTAGGCTGAAAAAGCACACTGCAACACAGGCTCACTGGGGCTTCGAAAACTGTAAACACTCAACCCTAGACGCTGCGGTGCGGTTGGAGCCCATGCTCTCTACTACCTGCCTGTCTGCATGCTCTCCCTAGGGGTTTAGGCTGCAGGGCACGGAAGAAGCGAGCGACTTCCCCTGTCACGCCCTGCAAGGGGGATAAGGGAACTTTTCCTGTTTCACTATGACAAATCCTTCAAAAATGAACTTGCAGCATTTCAGAGGTGTAGCTATGTCTCTCACCTGCTCACAGTGAACCTGGAGTGCATGTTCCCAGATAAAACCATCAAATGCCCACCTTGCCTTTAAGGCTCTCTGGAAGATCTGTCTTCTTAAAGGGCTGATATTTACTCTAATTTTCTACTTGCTTAATAAGCAGTATTATAACCAAACATGTATTCTTTCAACCCTGAATGTTCTTTATCCCAGATGATTTAAACATTTTCACCTTTTGTGAGATGTGTTCATCTTCTGTGAATGTCCAGAGTCCAACATCGTGAAGCATCGCCAAACGCTCAACACATGCTTGAGGAATAAATGGATGAATTGCGTGGATACCTGTGGTGGGAACAGACAGGAGATTCTTTTTTAATATGTATGTTCTGCACATTTAAGGCAATGTATCTGATGGAGATTCTAGCTTAGAAATTTAATAAGAAACAACATAATGATGGGCAGCGGGGGGGTCTGAATGCTGAAACTAGAAAGATTTTCAGTCTCAACTATATTATCATAAATAAACACTACCATTTGTTGTTTGTCCTGCATATAGGACTGGCTGGCATGGTGTTAGGTGCTACATATATGACATTGCATTTGTTCTTACAATGACCTTATACTATATATATATGACCTTATACTATATTCTTACAATGACCCTATACTATATATATACTATATACATATATATAAAATAATAATACATATAATAATGACCTTATACTATATATATACTATATATGTATATATAGTTGTAATTCTTATTCTAAATAATGAAGGAAGTTAAGTAATTTCTCTGTAGTCACACAGCTAGAAGTGGCGTATATACATGCTTGACACTTTATAACCATCTTAGTGTGCCCAGGGTACCTTTAAGAAATTTATCAGATCTGGTTCCTGCACAGTGGTTTATGCCTGTAATTCCAGCACTTTGGAAGGCTGAGATAGGAGGATCACTTAAGCTCAGGAGTTTGAGACCAGCCTGGGCAACATAGCAAGATCCCATCTCTACAAAAAATAAAAAATTAGCCAGGCATGATGGGTCACACCTGTAGTCCCAGTCTACTTGGAAGGCTGAGGCAGGAAGATCACTTGACTCCAGGAGGTCAAGGCTGCAGTGAGCTATGATCTCACCACTGCACTCCAGCCTGGGAGACACAGTGGACCCTGTTTCTAAGAATAAATCAATACATAAAATAAAAACTAAATTTATCACCTCTGAAAGAAGACACAGAGTAAGGAGACTTTGAAACCACGTAGATGCAATCCTCCCACCTCAGCCTCCCGAGTATCTGGGACTATAAGCGCATGCCATCACACCTGGCTAATTTTTATATTTTTAGTAGAAATGGGGTTTTGCTATATCGGCCAGTCTGGTATTGAACTCCTTGCCTCAAGTGTAAGCCACCATGCCTGGCCAAGAGCAATTTTTTTTTTTTTTTTGAGACGTCTTGCTCTGTCACCCAGGCTGGAGTGTGGTGGCGTGATTATGGTTCACTGCAGCCTTGACCTCCTGGGCTCAAGTGATCCTCCCACCTCAGCCTCCCAAAATCCTGGGATTATAGGCATGACACCATACCCAACCATGACAGCAATTTTATTTAATCTTCATAACTCTGGTTCAACAGGTTTGCTCAATAGACCTTGTGCTATGATTTTTTCTTTCTCTCAGAATGCCCCTCTATCTCACCACCATAAGCCTAAATCCTCCCTCCCATTAACGTTAGCTCAAATCCTACTCACCATTCTGACCTGACACGATAATTCTAATAGTATGATTGAGCCCTTACTATGTGATAGACTCTGTAATAAACACTTTATTACTTAATTTAATTGCCGAAACAATGCTATATAGGAGAAACTACTATTAATCTCATCTTATAGTTGAGAAAAGTAAGTTATGAGCAGTTAAATAGCATTCCCATGCTCACCTAGCAAGGAAGAATTAGAAGAGGAGAAATTTTTTTTTTAATAGAAAAAAGCTTGGAAATAAGTACACTAAATTAAGAGAGGCTAGCTCTAGATGCTAGAGAAATATATGGTTTTTATATTCTTCTTTATATTTTTCTTTATTTTCTATTTTTCTACAATAAGCCTGTATTACTTTTATAATAAGAAAACCAAAAAAGCATTCTCCACTAAACGTATTAAGGCTTTTTGGTGGAAATGGCTAGGTTCAAGTCTAGAGCAGGTAGAGTGCAGGTGAACCTTGACATCTTGTTGTTCCAGAAATTAAGAAAATACTCAAGAACTAATGGGATCATATCAAAAGTTTAGAGGAAGCAGCCTGAAGGGCTCCCATTAGTCAAATTTGGAACAATTAAAGCATCAAAAATAATAATGAGTATAACTAATGCCGACATATTGACATAACAGAAAAAAAGAAAAGAAACAAAACATGCTGGATAAGAAATGTGAACATAGATAGAAAAATAACCATTTGCAACCCCAATGTAATAACTGATTAAGGCAAGAAGGGATCAATTAATGCCATGAATAAAACTACTTACCAGGTAACAGGTGACAGGCTGCAGAGGGACCAAATAATATTATTGTGCAGAATACTTATTTATTGCAAAGAGACTTTCCTATAACAAGGAAGAGATGTGGCAGATCCTGTCTTTGCCAAATGTCTAAAAGTGATAAATAAAAAAATACACTTTTTTTTTATTCTGAGGCAGGGTCTTACTCTGTCACCCAGGCTGGAGTGCAGTGGTGTGATCAAGGCTCACTGCAGCCTCGACCTGCCGGGCTCAATCGATCCTCGCACCTCAGCCTACCAAGGAGCTGGGACTACAGGCATGCACCATCACACCCAACTAATTTTTGTATCTTTTGTAGAGGTGAGGTTTCACCATGTGGCCCAGGCTGGTCTCTAACTCCTGGATTCAAGCGATCCTCCTGCCATGGCCTCCCAAAGTGCTGGAATTATGGGCATAAGCCACCACACCCCAGCCAAAAAATAAAAAGAATATTATTCACTTAAATATTGGAAGAAAAAGCTAAAGAGTGGAAAGCAGTTATCATTGGGGAACAGGCATCAGGAGAGGTAAGGAGGGGAAAATGAGCTTTGGGTTTTTTTCATTTATAAGTCTCTAAATACAAATCAATTTTAAGTATGTGCATATGGTATTTCTTTTTTAAAAGGTAATAATAAAAGAGCAAGTGAGAAGTATTCTGTAAATCAAGAGAACACAGCTTTTGGAGAATAAAGTAAAGATAGCTGAGGCCTTGCATTGAACACTGGGTTTCTCAAAGGGCAGGTCATCAGACCTTGGTAAGCTCAAGCTTGGAGGAAATTCAAGAAAGTATGGGATAAGAGAAAACTGATATTGCTTATGTTTTCAGTTTTGATGGGCTTTAGATGCACGAAGTTTTAATTCCAGGACAGTGAAGTGTATCCATTTCCTCTGTGGTTTGTACTCATTTTGCTTCCTCTTTAAGAAAGCATTCCTACATTTTCTTCTGGAAGTTATTGTCAGCACTTTGCTATTAGTTTAAGGACAAATAAATTTGTTAAAGTGAAAAAATTTCGTTTAAAATTTTAAAAAATGATGACACAGACTTTCTCTGCCTACAGTTTTCTAACTTCCTTGGACAAAAGATCAAGCCATTTTTCCTCAAAGAGAGGATATCTGTCGAAAACAGCTGGCCCTGTTTCCACCAGTTTCACATTTGTGGAGTCAATCAACTGCAGATCTAAAATATCTGGGGAAAAATTAATAAACAATAATAACACAACAATAAAAAATAATACAAACAAAACACAGTGTAACAACTATTAATATAGCACTTACATTGTATTAGGCATTTTAAGTAATCTGGAGATGATTTAAAGTATACAGGACAATGTATATAGGTTATATGCAAATATTACACCATTTTATATCCAGGACTTGAGCATCTGTGGATTTTGGTATCATGGAGGTCCTGGAACCAGTTCCCCTTGGGTACTGAGAGAGGACTATTTCTTTTTTGAGATTTCTCATGGGGTACTTTGAAACAGCCCTCTAGACAGCTTGAAATATGCAAGTATTTATTACATTTTTATGGGATAATAGTTCCCTTGAAGGAAAGAACAAGAAAGTATATTCCTCACTGATTATCAAACATTTTTACTCATGTAACTAACTGCTAAATTATAACTTAGAGTTACAGAACTCCTTATGGTTGCTTAACCCCTTGCTACTTAAAGTGTGGACTATTTACTAGTAGGCCAGCCTCCCCTGGGAGCTTGTTAGAAATGCAGAATCTCAGGTGCCACCCTAGACCTACTGAATCAGAGTCTGTGTTTTAACAAGGACCCCAGAAAATTCCTATACTCATTGCAGTTTGAGAAGTGCAGACTCTTTTTTTTTTTTATTTTGACAGGGTCTTGCTCTGTCATGAGGTCATGGCTCACTGCAGCCTCTATCTCCCAGGCTCAAGAGATCCTCCCACCTGAGCCTCCTGAGTAGCTGGGACTATAGGTGTGTGCCACCACACCTGGCTAATTTTTGAAATTATTTGTAGAGATGAGGTCTGACTATGTTGTCCAGGCCAGTCTTGAACTCCGGAACACAAGGAATCCCCTTGTCTTGGTCCCCTAAAGTATTGGGATTACAGGCATGCGCCACTGTGCCAGGCTGAGAAGTGCAGTCTTAACCCATAAGACAGAGAGGTGTGCAGGAGGTAAGTCGCAACAACTTAACCATTTTTTGAGCACGGTGGTTCCTAAACTTGTCTGCACATCAGAATCACCTGGAAAGCTTTAACAACTACAGATGTTTGAGTCCCACCCCTAGAAACTCTGATATGACTGGTCTGCAGTACAGCCTGGGCATTGAAGTTTGTTTGTTTGTCTGTTTGTTTAGGGCTTGGGTCTTGCTCTGTTGCCCAGGCTGGAGTACAGTGGTGTGATCATGGCTTACTGCAGCCTCAACCTTCTGGCTGATCCTCCTGTATCAGCCTCCCAAATATCATGTCTGCTAATTAAAAAAAATTTTTTTGAAGAGATGGGGGGGGGGTCTCACTATGTTCCCTAGGCTGGTCTTGAACTCTTGGTCTCATCCAATCCTCCCACCTTAGGCTCCCAAAGTGCTGGGATTACAGCAGTAATACTAACATTACTGGCCCACCATGCGTGGCCTGCCACTAAAATGTTTTGTGTTTGTTTGTTTTGAGGCAAGAACTTGCTCTGTACCCCAGGCTGGATTGCCATAGCGTGATCACGGCTCACCGAAGCCTCAACCTCCTGGTCTCGACAATCCTCTCCCCTTGGCCTCCCAAGTAGCTAGGACTACAGGCACACCACCACACCAGGCTAATTTTTTAATTTTTTGTTGAGATGTGGTTTCACCCTGCTGCCCAGGCTTGAAATGTTCTTAAGCCTTTCCAGGTGATTCTAATGTTCAGGCAAGGCTGAGAAGCACTGCCCCTGAAAACCTACAAGTTAGGATTGATTTCAGCTGCAAGCAATAGAAAAACCAAGTAATGGTGGCTTAAGCCAGTGGTTCTTAAACTTTGCTGCACATTAGAGACGCTTCAGGAGATTTTAAAAATTGTGATGTCCAGGCTGGATCCCAAGGGGTGATGATTGAACTGGGATGGTGTGTGGTCTGGTGGTAGATATGTGCAATCAGGTTGGTTTAGCAATTCTGTGACACTTACCAACACCCTGCTCTTCTCTCCCCTCTGTCTTCTATTGGATGAAATTCTAGATGGGATTCCCTAGCCCCTTGGGCAGCCGGTGTGCCGTGTGTTCTTGCCAATGGAAGGCAAGTAGAAGCGTGTGCCATTTCTGAGACCGCACCATAAAACATGTTAGGTGGGCTCCTTCATGCTCTCTTCTCCTCTTCTTTCTGGAATGGCGATGGCCAAAATAACCTTGGAAGGCGTAAACTGAAGACAGCTTTTACCATGAATTCTTTCAAGAAGATGTGAAAAAGATCCACCCCTCAACCTGACACTCCCAACCTAGACTGTTACATAAAAGAGAAACAATCATGTGAGTATTTGTGTTGCTTGAGCATTTAGCCATTTAGTAAAAGTAAATGCATCAGACACAATCCCTTTTTATCTTTGCATTACTCCTGTGAGACAGATATCATTATATCCATTTTACAAATGAAGAAGCTGCAATACAGCAAGTTTCAGTAACTTGCCCAGAGTTACACAGCTAAAAGGTGAGAGAAGGGGTTTAAAGCTAAGGCTTTCTTATTTCAAATCCCAGGCTCTTAACCACATACCATGTATTCTTCCATGGATTTTTGAAAGTAAAAACATCATAGTTGGAAAAAATGAAGAGTTGATACAGAGAAGGCTGATACAGAGAAAGCAGCTTACATCTGTGTCTTCAAGACTGAATGTTTAATGCTGTATTCAGTAGCTTGTTGCTCCATAATTTTCAGCTGCATCTTTTTGCCTCAGCAATCAGGTCTCCATGCCTCCTTCTCTCTCACATCTGCTCTGTAGGCCCATGTGTCTGATCTACATGCTGCTGCAATGTGGGTCTTCCTAAAAAACTATCTTCTCATGTCACTTCCTCCTGGGACAGCTTCAGAACCTACCAGTTAAAGTTCAAATTCCTTATCGTGGCACAGAAAGCCCTCCTCACCTTGCCCTGCTCTTACCTTCTGGTCTTTTCCTACACCATCTCCCTGTTTCAGTCAAATGTGCTTAATTCACTTTACTGAGCCATAAACTTTCAGGGTAAGAAGGAACTTTAAAGTCAAGTAATTCAAACTATTTGTATCAGTTAGCTATTGCTATGTAACAAACTACCCCAAAACTTAGTGCCTTGAATTTCTAACAATTCTCAGGGTGACTGGGTCGTTCTTTTGTTGATCTCACTTGGGGTCACACATATGGCTCCATTTCGCTCTAGCTGGGCTGGATGGGAAGTTCATGAAGGCCTCTCTCATACCATGGGATCTTTGTGTTATCAGCTGCTGAGTTCCAGGGTTCTTCCATATGGTCTCTTGCTCCACGAGGCATCTCGCTTCACAAGGCATCTCACTTCCAGGACTTCTGCGTGTGACCTCTTGCTCCACGAGGTGTCTAACCCTCCGGGGCTTCTCCATGTGGCCTCTTGCTCCATAAGGTCTCTCCTTCTCTAGGCCTTCTCCATGTGGCCTCTCACTTCGCAGGGCGTCTCATCCTCCAGGCCTTCTGCATGTGGCCTCTTGTTCCATGAGGCATTTTACTTCTAGGCCTTCTCCACATGGCCTCTTGCTCTGTGAGCTGTCTCATTTTCCAGGGCTCCTCTGCATGGCCTCTCTCTCCAGCAGGATAATCTAAATGTTCTTATCCTTGGTTTCTAAAAGGGAAAAAGCAGAAGCTATTGTGCTTCTTAAAGCTTAGGCCTCTAACATATACAATGTCACTACTGCCACATTCTATTGGTCAAAGCAAGTCACGGAGCCAGCCCATATGGACTCCATCTTTGGAAGGGAGGAGTGGCAACTGGAAGCTGTGGCAATCTTCTCCCTCTCCCTCTACATACCTCTGCCTCTGACTCTTCTGACATCTCTACCTACTGTTCTTTCTTAGCATAGCCATATTACAGAGTTTAAGGAGTGGGCTCCAGGGCTACCCTTATCTAGGTTTGAATCTCAACTCTTACCTACTCTTTGAGCTTGAGCAAGTTACCAAACTTCTCTGTGCTTCCATTTGTTCAATCATAAATTAGAGGGAAATATAAATCCTACCTTAGAAAGTTGTTGTGAGAATTAAATAAGCTAATACAAAGATCTGGAACAGTGCCTGACTTTAGTAAGTGCTTCATAAACGTTAATTAGTAGTAGTATTTGGTGGATCTAGCTCTCAGTTTGGTGTGAAACAAAGAAGTCAGGTGAGGCCTAGGGTTTAGGCTCCAGGGCAGGGGAGATTAGGAGAAGTAATATATATAATCCCTAAGGAGTCACCGTTGCACCAAAATGCCTTGATTTAATTGATTAATGAGAAATATTTCAGGGGAGGGTGTCTAAGTGCTTCTTCAGCTTCTGAAGTGCTCCTCCTATCATAGAACCCCTGTTTCTGTAAGGTGGAAACCCACAACCCATGCCCTGTAAGGTAATCTCACAGTCATCTGAGGTTGCATTTACCTAGTCATGTTGCAACTCTCATCTTATCAAGCCTTGGACTCCCAATACTGAAATTCCCTTTTTACAAGTAAGGGCACTTTTCAGATCCAAAGGAGAAGTCTATGGCAGAAGCTTGTCTGCAGGATTCTGGATACTAGCAATTCCAATCTTGGCATGCAACACTCAGCTCTGAGGAGCAATGATTTACAGCAGCAGAGTCTGGGCAGCAGACCCAGCAGCTCCTGCTACACGTGATGGAGCACAGATTCCCCGAGTGAGGGCAAGTGGGGATGAGCTAAGGGAATGAATTGTGAGCTGAGGGCAGACCTCTGCAGATATTTCTGGTCTCTCTCCCTCTAATCATTAGTCATATATTCTGTGGCTTGTGAGTCTTATTTTTCCAGTTCCATTTGTCTTGTTTCATGAACAGGTTAATCATTGCTCTTACTGACAGAGAGAAAGAACAGCATGATTTAAATTCACTCAAAGGCTGAGAGTAATCATACTAATGCATTAGATCAGATGATGCTTTGGGGCAAGATTGCTATTAGTCTGCCATAATTCATCTGAAAGTTCTGTAATAAGCCTTACTGCCATTATTTATTATTTGTTTTGTAGCATGAAATATACAAAATATAGTTACAGAAATGAAAGTGGTATGTAGAACTTATGCCTAAAATTCTGAAATAAATTTGTGTCCTTACTGTCTTGGATTCATGTAATATTTTTGGAGTACCAAGTATGTGTATAGCACTGTGCTAGGCACTGGGAGCAAAAGGGAATATAGGAAAGGGAATCAGGTGTTTATCGAACCCATACTCTGGTCAAGGCAGCCTGACAATATCAGATTCCCAGTGGGTCCTGGAAGTCATAGTCTCTGTCCTCAATAGCTTATGATGGTGCGGAGATGGCAGGCACACAGACACGAATAGATATAAATAAAAATCGAAGACAACATACTACCATCAAATACTTTGAGGCTAAGTGAGAGTATGGATTGTAAGTGTGAGCTCCTGTGGTCATGGAAGTCTTTTTTCAGCCCCAGTGCCCTGGACAGCTACAGTCTGGAGGGCTGTCTTTGTAGTCTGGAGGGCTGTCTTTGTAGTCTAGAGCCCTGTTTCTGGAGGAAGGTTCCATGGAGCTCACACTTAACAATCTCAGCATGGGCTTGGAGTCCAGGATAAGGTTCTGGGTCTACCATATACCAGCTGTGAGAATCTGGCAAGCTACTTGACTCCTCTACGCTTTGGTTTCTTCATCTGTAGCTTGTACATGAGTTAAATCCAACTCAGAGGGTGGCGATGAAAATTAAATGAAGATAAAATACTCGGACTAATCACATCATCAGTACACTCTAAGCTCCAGATCTTAGAGTTTTTATTGTTTTGATGAATTGAGAGAAAGGGGGAGGAACAACATCAGAGGTTTACAGTAGAGGCTGATCTAAGCCATCTGTTACAGGACAAGACTAATTAGCCTGGGGTCATCGCAGCCTCTCCCACTCTCTATCCAGAGTGTGTGGGAGATAGAGAGAAATGGAGGAGGATGGGATTTGCTGCAGCCAATCTCTTGTATTTCCTTTGACGTTCTCCCAGAGGATCCAGTAGAGTTTCAATTGCTTTTCCATCATTCTTGCCCTCTAACTACTCTTTATGTAAATATGGCATGGGCAGAGACTGGCAAGGAGGGGTTCTGGTTATTTCCTCCTAATTGAAAGCGATCTCAGCCACTCTAAACCCTCAGGCCACGTTGTTTGAACTCCCTTAAAAAACAAAAACAAACCTTGATATGGTTTGTACCATAGTATGTTTCCTTTTGCAGATGTCATGCGTCCCTGATAAATCTCATTAGGATAAAAGCTGGACCTTAACTTGCTTTGAAATCTTGCTTTGCACAGAGTAGCTTGTGATGATTATTGTCAAAATAAAGAGAAGGGTATTTTCCAGGGTTAGAGATAAACCCACTACTTGAAAAAGAAGGCTCCAGCCGTAAATAGTGGAAATCTTAAGAATTTTATAATCTCAATCTTGAACGGGATTTTAATTCATTCTAGGAACTGGATGGGAATCTTCAATCTGAAGGGAAGATTTAACTACTTGTTTTTATTTCAGATACTGGCATTGGGCAGGGCTGAGAAGCCTCTGCCAGCCTTGGGCCAGGAGTGGCAGCCGCACTTTTGTTCCCTGCTCAGGTATAGCTCTCTATTAAGATGTGCTGGAGTGGGGGCTGTAATGTAATTGGCTTCCCAGTCAGATAGCTGTGACCATCATTTGAAGGCAGGAAGAGATATTTTAAAATGAATTTCACTTTCAGCCTAGGATGCCAAGGAGCTTCTTCACTGTAAAATAGGAAAAAAAAGCAACATATCATCCATATTACAGTTTAGAAAATATCACACAAAAGGAAGATACACAGATAAATTTTGGATTTATCTTTTCCAGTGGTATCATTGCATAAGAAATTCTTGTAAGTAAAAATGGAAGTTTACAAGTAGTCTAATATTTAGAGCATTTAATTCACTCCTTCCCATTGCCCTCAGGCCAGGGGGCATGAATGACACAGGAAGGCCAGTCTTCATGGCGTCCCATTGAAAGAAGGACTTCAGGGAAATAAGAGGGCAAGGTATGTTCTATAAACCAAGCAGAGTGTGACCTATCGTTAAATGCCCTTTTGAGGCTGGAGGCTCTAGAACAAGGCTTTTCAACTCTGGCTGCACATTCATGTCGTTTTTTTTTCCTGTTTGATTTTTACTTTTTATTGAGATATGACATATATCTGGTAAAGTGCACTAGTCTTATGTGTAAAGCTTGTTGAATTTTACAAGGATTTTTTACAAGTAGTTTGTACTTTTATATTATATATAAATATATAATAAATACTGTGTAATATTTTATTGAATGCATGTACAACAATTTATTCATTCTACTATTGATGGACATTTGGATTTTCCCATTTTTTGGTTATTATGAATAAAGCTGCTGTGAACAATCTTGCACATGTCATATCCACCCAATTCTAGGAGTGGAATTGCTGGGCCATAAGGAAGGCATATGTTTAGCTTCAGTAAATACTGCCAAACGTTTCTAAAATGTCTATATCAATTTCTATTTCTACCAGCTATGTAGGAGAGTTCCAGTTGCTCTCATATAACTTCTCCAACAGTTGGTATTATCCAATTTTTAAAATGTTAACCTGCAAAGCTTTGATAAGGTACTACTCTTCGAAGTCTTATGAAATTCTTCTGGGGCAGGATCTATTTTTGGAAGCTCTGTGAGGATCTTCGCTTTCCCTGGCAATGCTTACATGCAGCCAGGGTTGAGAATCATGCCATAGAGAGATGTCCTAATTTGGCTAGTTATTGGAATCAGCTGGAGAACTTCAAAAACTATAGGTTCTTGAGTTCTCTTCAGACCTGCCAAATCAGATCCTCCAGGAGAGGTTTTCCCAGAGAATCTGCCTATATAGTATTTCTTACAACCCTATCCGGGGTTAAATTTTAAAAAGAAAACATTAAAATGATTGACTTATATAATTGAATAGTCCAGATTGAGCCCTGACTCCAGGTACAGTTTGATCCAGGAATCAAACGGTAAGTCTTGGTCATAACTCTTAGCGCTTTCTTTCCATCAGGCCCATTCCCTTCATGGCAGCAACATGGCTGCCACAGTTCTCAACCTCAGAACTTCACTCAGCACCACCTAGGTTGCTACCACATTCTGAGCAATCCTCATCTTCTCAACAATTCCTAGTATTTACTGTGTCTCATTGCACTGGGTAACACATTCATCTCTGAACTAATCATTGTGGCCAGAGAAGATGGAAGGTGCTGATTGACTTAATGCAGTCCCTTAGAGCTGAAGACTAGGTCATTTAACCAAAATATGTGACCAAAATGTGTGAATGAATCTCCCAAAGGAAAATCAAATGGATGTTGTCCAGGGACATAATCCACATTTACTATGTGACAGTACACTCTGTAGTCATCAAAAACCCATTTTGGAAAGCAACTTGCAGCCTTCTGGTCAAGAGAGTTTCTCTAGGGAGTCTGGGCTGAGCCCCACAAGGCTGTCAAGATGTTTGTTGTATTGTCTTCTTTCCCCTTATCTCAACAGTAGAGAAATGGAGGATATTCTTGAGGACAGAAGCTAGAAGGTATTTTTGGAGGTGAGGGAGGGTTGGTTTTGAGATGTTCTTAGGGCTAAGTACTGACTCTTGTGTCAAACTCTTAGGCTTCGTTCCCCCAGCCTAGAAATAAATTTGCTAAATTGTAGTTAGTTCTTGATTAATAGGTATCCACTCTCTTTTTTATTATTATTATTATGCTTTAAGTTCTAGGGTACATGTGCACAACATGCAGGTTTGATACATAGGTATACATGTGCCATGTTGGTTTGCTGCACCCATCAACTCATCATTTACATTAGGTATTTCTCCTAATGCTATCCCTCCCCCAGCTCCTCACCCCTGACAGGCCCCAGTGTGTGATGTTCCCTGCCCTGTGTCCAAGTGATCTTATTGTTCAATTCCCACCTATGAGTGAGAACATGCAGTGTTTGGTTTTCTGTCCTTGTGATAGTTTGCTGAGAATGATGGTTTCCAGCTTCATCCATGTCCTGCCAAAGACATGAATTCATCCTTTTTTTATGACTGCATAGTATTCCATGGTGTATATGTGCCACATTTCCTTAATCCAGTCAGTCTATCACTGATGGACATTTGGGTTGGTTCCAAGTCTTTGCTATTGTGAATAGTGCCGCAATAAACATATGTGTGCATGTGTTTTTAGAGTAGCATGATTTATAATCCTTTGGATTCTACCTAATGGATATATCCCAGTAATGGGATTGCTGAGTCAAATGGTAATTCTAGTTCTAGATCCTTGAGGAATCACCACACTGTCTTCCACAATGGTTGAACCAATTTACACTCCCACCAACAGTATAAAACTGTTCCTGTTTCTCCACATCCTCTCCAGCATCTGTTGTTTCCTGACTTTTTAATGATCACCATTCTAACTGGTATGAGATGGTATCTCATTGTGGTTTTGATTTGCATTTCTCTGATGACCAGTGATGATGAGCATTTTTTCATGTGTCTGTTGGCTGCATAAATGTCTTCTTTTGAGAAGTATCTGTTCATATCCTTCACCCACTTTTTGATGGGGTTGTTTGTTTTTTTCTTACAAATTTGTTTCTGTTCTTTGTAGGTTCTGGATATTAGCCCTTTGTCAGATGGGTAGATTGCAAAAATTTACTCCCATTCAGTAGGTTTAGGCATTCACTTTCTGAAGCTGTGGAATTTGACTTCCTTCCTTAACAGCTGTCCTTTCATACACATACTCTAGAATAACCTGAACAGGGGGTTGCATGCCTGGCATCTAGTGGATAGAGGAATATACAGAACAGTCCCTACCACAAAGAATTATTCATCTCCAAATGGATAAATGAGGTTGAGAAATGTGCCTATGAGCAATGGAGCACGTTTCATGGAGCATTAGCTCATGTTGATGCTTTCAACCACCTGCTCTGGGTCCTTCTCTCTGTTTTTAAAATATCTTGTTACATAGGTAAGTTTCCAACTCTTTCACACATACTTAGATATATATAGAGAGAAATAGTGTGTACACACCCCTACCTAATTTGACATTTGCTGTTACATATTATCACACCAAATCCTGTATTCAAATTACAATGCTGCCCAGAACTGCAGACATTAATCCCACCCCATAAAAGAGCATTTGTGGTGCACTGGTGGCTTCATTCTAGGTTACAGGCTGATTCATATGATTTATAGACAATATATCTATTAGGTAGAACTTTCACAGGAGAGTGTGGTGGTCATGATTTTCTTTTTTCTTCTTTCTTCCTTCCTTCTCTACCCTCAGTTCAGGTGTCCTGGAATAAAATCCAAATAGTGCAGAGGTCTATGATATATTGGTTGGTACTATCAAAGAATAGCACCAGCTGTCAGAAAAGAAAAACAAGGTCAGGCGTGGTGGTGCACCCCTGTAGTCCCAGCTACTTGGGAGGTTGAGGCAGGAGGATCACTTGAGACTAGAAGTTTGAGGCTGCAGTGAGCCGTGATTGCACCACTGCGGTCCAGCCTGGGAGACAGTGAGACCCTGTGAAAGAAAGAAGAAAGAGAAAGAGAGAGAAAGAAAAAAAGAAAAGAGAAAGAAAAAAAGAAAAGAAAAAAGAAAGAAAGCCCAACCTCCTTCCAAAAGGTCATGAGAATCTTGAGCACATATGGTTCTTAACATGACTGCTTGACCTGCAGAGCCCCTGTTATAGAACTCATTTTTATATTTTCCTTAATATAACAGTTAACATAATACTATCATTTTTGTTAGTAGTGTCTTTTTGTCATTTTACTTTTTAAAACATTTTATTGAAATACACATACAGGAAAGTGCATGTGTCATAAGCGTGCAAATTGATGAATTCTAAAATTTTGATTGCACCCGTTTAACACCTAGATTGAGACACTGAACATAACTAACAATGAGAAATCTCCTCGAACTCCCTTCCTGTTACTACTCCTGCTCCCGACCAAATCATTCTCTTCTAACAGCAAAACTTTGTGTGACTAATTTTTTTAATTTAAAAGAATGAAATCATACAGCATGTATTCATTTGCACCTGGTTTCTGGCACCCAACATTATATTTGTGAGATTCATTTGTACAGTTGCATATTAGTTTGCAGATCCCTCACTCTCATTTCTGTATAATATTATATTGCATAAATATACCATACTTTATCCATCCTACTGTCCTCTGGATGTTCCTCACATACACCCCACATTCCTACCCCACATTCCTGAAACTTGCTTTCCCCTAATCCTAGATCATGCTTCCCACAGTTTGCCTGTGCCTCCATTCCCTCACTTTATTTGGGTCTCTGCTCATATGCCACTCTCTGAGAGGTCGTCTCTCACTCCTTGTGTCAAATCTCACCCTTCTGACAATATAGTAAGTTGTATCAAATGAAATTGCCATTTAAGGCCAGGCACGGTGGCTCATGCCTGTAATCCCAGCACTTTGGGAGCCCGAGGCAGGTGGATCACCTGAGGTCAGGAGTTCGAGACCAGCCTGACCAATATGGTAAAACCCCGTCTCTACTAAAAATATAGAAATTAGCTGGGCATGGTGGTGGGTGCCTATAATCCCAGCTACTTGGGAGGCTGAGGCAGGAGAATCATTTGAACCACGAGGCAGAGGTTGCAGTGAGCCGAGATTGTACTATTGCCCTCCAGCCTGGGTGACAAGAAAGAGTGAAACTCCATCTCAAAAAAAAAAAAAAAAAAAAAGAGGAAAAAAGAAAGAAGAAATTGCCATTTTTTAAAAAAATAGAGATGAGGTCTCTCTATGTTGCCCAGGCTGGTCTTGAACTCCTGGGCTTAAGCAATCCTCCCACCTCAGCCTCCTGAACTGCTGAGATTACAGGCGTGAACTATGGCACCTGGCCTGAAATTGCCATTTTTGTAGGTAAAAAAAAAGGGTAAATATTGTCAATTTCAACTGGTTCAACACACACATATAATGTTATTATGCTTACCACTGCCTGTCATACTTCCTATATGTATTGGTTTGTTGCTTATTTATTGGTTTTTTGTCTGTCTCCTCCACTACAGTATAAGCAGCTTGGGTTGTTCACTTCTAGAGAGCTCCTGGAAGAAAGAGACGTTCACAGATTATCTGCTGTAAACTTCTTCCATTTATTGCCCAGTCCTTTGACAAATTAAGCTCATTAAATTGCTCTCTGCTAGTCACACTGGTATTTTTGAAGCCAAACTCTTTTACTTCTTATCAAGATTCATACTCTTTTGTTCTCAGGATTTCATTTTGGAGATCCTCCCATCCCTCTTATTCTGTCTTCTCTTTCAGATTATTTGATTATGGGATCAAACTGCAATTTCCTCTGACCTTCTGAGAACTGTGTACCCATTTAGAACCCACATCAGAGCCTCTCCAGAATGATTTTCACCGGGCATTTTAATCCCCACCGTGAAAGACGTTCTCTGACTCACTGGCTCCAGAGACTCCAGGACTTCTGCTTCAACAACGAGTTCTTCCTGGTAGGTCAGAATTAAATCTAAGAGAGAAGTTCCTTTTGTTTCTTCCTCTTCCTTCTGCAAAATAAAATTATTAGTAAGACAAGGTCAAAAATGCATGTTCTGCTTTTACAGAAATTAGATTTCCAGCAGAAATGCAGAGAGCTAAGTTCCCATTACATCTCTGACTTGCAAATATGTCAATTTTGTGATTTTTAAAAATGTGTGCCCCATGTTCATTGCAGTGCTGTTCACAATAGCCAAAACATGGAATCAACCCAAGTATTCATCAACAGACAAATGGATAAAAGAGAATATGGTATATATACAAAATGGAATATCATTTGGCCATTAAAAAGAATGAAATCCTGTCATTCACAGCAATACGGATGGAACTGGAGGACATTATGTTAAGTGAAATAAGCCAGGCACGGAAAGTTAGACACCTCATGTTCTTACTCATATGTAGAAATTTTAAAAATTTACTCAGATATAAAAAGCAGGAACAGAGGTTACTAGAGGCTGGGAGGGGTAGGGGAAAGGCAGGATAGGGAGACATTTGTTAAAGGACACAAAATTACAGCTAGATAGGAGGAACAAATTCTAGTGTTTTATAGCACTGCAGGATGACTACAGTTAACAATGTATTATATACCTTATTTTTTTTTTTTTATTTTTGAGATGGAGTCTTGCTCTGTTGCCCAGGCTGGAGTGCCATGGTGCACTCTCAGCTCACTGCAACCTCTGCCACCTGGGTTCAAGCGATTCTCCTGCCTCACCTTCTCGAGTAGCTGGGCTTAGAGGTGCATGCCACCACACCTGGCTAATTTTTGTATTTTTAGTAGAGACAGGGTTTCAGCATCTTGGCCAGGCTGGTCTTGAACTCCTGACCTCGTGATCCACCCACCTCGGCCCCCCAAAGTGCTGGGATTACAGGCATGAACCACCACATCTGGCTATATACTTTCAAATAGCTAGTAGAGAGGGTACTGAATGTTCCCAAGAGAAAGAAGCAATAAATGTTTGAGATGATGGATATGTCCTCATCTGATCACTACACATTGTATGTATTGAAACATCAGTATGTATAAATATGTATAATTATTATGTGTATAATTATTAGAATCATAAATATGTATAATATGTGTCAATTGAAGATAATTTTTAAGGAATCAGTATAATACCATCATAGAGTTTTAAAAACAGGAAAAAATCGTCCTTAATTTCCCTTTCACCCTAGCACAATTTCTATCATTTCTGTATTTTTCTACATAAATGTATAATTTTGCAGTTGAAAATAGTATAGTATACAATTTTGTATCTTGTTTTATTCACTTATCATCATAAGGTTTTCTTCATGTTACCACATGGGTTCCTAACTACACAATGGCTGCAGAATATTCTATCAAGTGGTTGGACCCTAATTTGATAAACTAGTCCCCTAAAGTTATTGTTTCTCGTTTTTGATCACTATAGCGTTCCTTTTTGCATTTGGCTTCTTTCCTGCCTTTGGATTATTTTATCAGGATAAAGTCCCAGACCTGAGATTATTGAGTTCAAGGATAGAAACACAGAGCGGACAAGGATCCTAACACTGGGTGACAGGCTGCTTCCCACAAACTGAACCCCATGCCTACTGCACCACTATTCACAATAGCCAAGATATACAATCAACCACAGTGTCCATCAACAGATGAATGGATAAGAAAATGTGGTACATAGATGCAATGGGGTACTCTTTATCAATAACAAAGAATGAAGTTCTGTTATTCGTGGCAGCACGGGTGGAGCTGAAGGACACTGTGTTAAGTGGAATAATACCACGACAGTGACCAGAAGTGAGCCCAGGCTCATCCTCTTCACAGCTCCTTCCCCGACACACCTCAGCTGCCTCACTTCTGTTCTCAGCTCCTCACAGGGCAGCCCAGGTGAGCGGTTTTTGACTCTGTCTTATCCTGAAGTGGCCACAGGGACAGTGCCTGGCATCCGCCATGGACCATCCAGGGGCAATGAAGAAGTGGTCAGGGCAGAGGTAGAACCACTCATCCATGAGGGCCATGGCCAGCAGCAGCCCAGCCACCAGGGGCACCTCTCAGCAGGTGAGGCCTCTCCTGCTGTCCCGGGGCTTCTGTTCCATGTTGGTTTCCTCTGTAATTTCCTTCCAGGTGCCCCTTCTCCCAGCTAAGGTCTCCACCCAGGTACCTGGTCAGTCTGTGCTCTGGTTGGCCCCCAGGGACTGGTTTGGAAGCATCCTGGGATTCTGCAACAGTTTTCCATGCAGACTCCCACTTCCTCCTCTTTTCCAATCTACTCTCCACACAGCAAACATGATTGTTTTTCTGCTGCCTCACAGCCCGTAGCCACGCTGGCCCTGCACCCACCTGCTGCTCCAGGCCTGCATGCACCCTCTGTGATCTTTTTAGGAATATGTTAATCAGAGTTTCATCTTACTTGGCTGATGCTACTTCTGTCATGTCAGGTCTTTCCAAGCCACTTGACAGTGGATAGAATGTTTAGTCACCAATATGACAATGCTTAAGGCTTTCCCCAAGGAATGCATGCAAAGAACATAACTTGAGTTCCTAATTATACTTGATTTAAAGTGTTGTTTGAGTGCCAGGCTGCAAATGGGGGAAGAGTAGGAATTAAGGGCCTGGATTTGGAGTCAGACATACTCATTTTTTAATCCTACTTCTCCTGTGTGTTATTAGTCAGAAAAACAGAAATCAAGCCAGTAATTTCACAGAAAAGAGCTTCATAGAGGGAATTGGTTAAATTGGTATTGGAGACAAAAAGGGGACAGTGTGCCACCAAAGAGATCATAACTTCAGGAAGCAGCTACTGCCCCTAGGGTGTTGGGATAACTAAGTTCTTCTTCAAAGACTCAACTTCCTGGTCATAATTTGCAAGGTTGTAAATCCCTACCCTCTTCTTCTCTTGCCTCCTTTTTTTTTCCTCCTTTTCCTGCAAATTGTGCATTTACCCTGTTTGGAAAAGTTTAAGTCTTAGCCAATCATGATCAGCTTAGATTGTGCGGTCCAACCCCAGCCAATAGGGGGAAGGACACAGAAACAGGAACTGCTTTAGGGATACAAATCCCTTCTCTCCTTTGTTCGGTGTGCTCTTGCAATTGTGATGGATGTAAGCAGTACCCTTCTGCAGAAGTAAAGTTGCCTTGCTGAGAAACTCTCTGTCTGAGTGCTGGTTCTTCTTTGTGGTGCCAAGCACTTGTTTCCAACAAGGGCAAGGGGAAAGAAGAGAAGAGGATGAAGTTATTAGAACCTAGAGGCTTGGAGTAGAAACCCTTCATAATTGGGACCTGGATTTCTGGGGAGTAGGTGCCAGTGGACTGGTGCTGGTATTTCTGAGGAGTTGATTCTGGGAGGGTAGAAAATGACTGCTGATTGGATAAAGAAAATGTAATACATATACACAATGGAATACTATGCAGCCTTAAAAATTAATGAGATCACATCTTTTGCAGGAACATGGATGGATTAATTTCCTTAGAAAACTAATGCAGTAATAGAAAACCAAATACCACATGTTCTCCCTTATAAGTGGGAGCTAAATGATGAGTACTCATGGACACAAAGAAGGGAACAACAGATACTGGGGCTTCCTTGAGGGTAGAAGGTGGGAGGATGCAGAAGAGCAGATAAAGGAACTATTGCGTACTATGTTTAGTACCCGGATAATGAAATAATCTGTACAACAAGCCTTCTAACATGAGTTTACCTATTTAACAAACCTGCACATGTACATGTACCCTCAAACGTAAAATAAAACTTAGAAAGAAAACGGCTGTTGCTGAGGTGAAAAACCGTTATTGAGATGATGCAGACAGAAACAGGAGGCAAACAAGAGGGAGCAAGTCTCCTCTCCCTCATCCAGCCTCACTGTCCTTCTGGCAGGCCAACAAAACACCAGCCAGCTGACCATACAGAAATGTGGTTTGCAGAATCCCCACCTAGGCATCACAAAGCAGAGTACAAAAGGGCAGGTTTGAAACTGAAAGAAAATGGCTTAATAACCAGTACAATGACCTTAGGTAAATTATATAGCCTCTCTAAGCTTCAATTCCTATACCTGTATAAGGGGGAGCAATATCTCGTCTCAAGGTTATTGTAAGGATTAAGTGAGATAATGGATACAGATTGCTCAATAAGAACATTGAAAGTAACTGTAGATCTATGGCCCTGATACCCCATCTTTAGCTTCAACATGACAGCCAGAGGGGGACAAGGATAGAGAGAAAGATGGAAAGAGGAGAGAAGAGCAAGTAGGAGAAGAAGGAGGGAAGAATGGAAAGAGTGCAAGAGGTATTTGGGACCACCATCAGAGAGAAGGGCAAAAGCCCTGCGGACCAGTCCTGTCTCTTTGGGAAGGCTTTTCCCATTTTGAACAAATTATATGCGCCAGGTGCTTTTAATGACTTCTGGGGTTGTTGTGATTTCTGCAAAATCAAGAGAACTAATAAGAGTAGATGGAGGTATGTGATAATTTTCTAAAAAATTGAAGGCTCAGTAGTTTGGCAAAACATGACAGCAGGAGGTCTCAATGAGTTAGACCACAAATTAATCTTGCCTTGTTTCTCCTTTAACTGTTCTTTCCCCTGTGTCTTTGGCTGATTCTAGCAGCTGTTCAACTGTGTAATTAAGTCACTTCTAAGAGCCGAGAAGCTGGGTCAGTACTGTATGTTCTAGTGATCACTGGCTATCAAGATAAAGCTTGAATTGATATTTTGAGCAGTTATAAAACTCATGCTGCCCCATTTTCATGGAAACTGGCAACTGAAAATGCTACTGGTATTCAGAACCCTACTGCCATCAACAACTCCAAGGAGGGATAAAATCCAGAGCTAGCCTGATGCCTCCAACAATATTTCTCAAACTCTTAAGTTGGTGCAAAAGTAATTGAGGTTTTGGACCATGAAATTTAAATCATTATAAGTAGGCTCAAACACATCTCTATTAATCAAAATAGAAACCATTACAATCAACACATTTTTGCTAATGAGAAACAAGTTTATGTCTGTAGCATAAAAATGTTTGCTTTGGGATTAGATAAACTCTAGGAAAGCATTTTCTGCATCCTGCTGGTTGTGGAAACATTTTCCCTGCAAAAAGTTGTTGAGATGCTTGAAGAAGTGGTGATTGGTTGGTGAGAGGTCAGGTGAATACAGCGCATGAGGCAAAAGTTCACAGCCCAATTCATTCAACTTTTGAAGCGTTGGTTGTATGACGTGCAGTCGGGCGTTGTCGTGGAGAAGAATTGGGCCCTTTTTGTTGACCAATGTTGGCTGCAGGCGTGGCAGGTTTTGGTGCATCTCATTGATTTAAGTTTTTTTTTTTTTTTTTTTTTTTTTTCTTTCCAGAAAGCTGTAGTGGATCAGACTGGCAGCAGACCACCAAACAGTGACCACGACTTTTTTTTGATGCAACTTTGGCTTTGGGAAGTGCTTTGGAGCTTCTCTTCTTGGTCCAACCACTGAGCTGGTTGTCATCGGTTGATGAATAAAATCCACTTTTCATTGCATGTAAAAATCCAATGGACAAATGGTTCATTGTTGTTGCATAGACTAAGAGAAGATGACTAAAAACGATGATTTTTAAAAAATTTTTGCTCAGCTCATGGGGCACCCGCTTACCGAACTTTTTCACCTTTCTAATTTGCTTCAAATGCTGAGCAACATAGAATGGTTGGCCTTGAGTCCTTCTGCAACTTCTCATGTAGTTGTAAGAGGATTGGCTTTGATGGTTGTTCTCAGTTGGTTGTTGTTAACTCCCAATGGCCAGCCACTATGCTCCTCATCTTCAAGGCTCTCCTTTCCTTTGCAGAATTTCTTGACCCACCACTGCACTGTACATTCATTAGCAGTTCCTGGGCCAAACATGTTGTTGATGTTGCGAGTTGTCTCCACTGCCTTATGACCCATTTTGAACTCGAATAAGAAAATTGCTCAAATTTACTTTTTGTCTAACATCATTTCCATAGTCTAAAATAAATAGCAAGTAATAAGTCATTAGGAAAAAAACATAAAGCAAGAAATGCACATTAAAATGATGTCTAACATAACCACATTTAAGAATGTATTCCAATATCAAATGGCAAATTTCAACAATGCAAAAACCACAATTACATTTGCACCAGCCTAATAGCTAGGAATGAGAAAAACAGACAGGATAAAATATAGTCTAAGAAATGGAAAATGTTACTGTTCACTCTATTCCACCTGGACAGGAAGAATCTTCACATCCCACTTGGAGGTGTGCCCCTTTGCCTTTATCCCTATTTCCTTCCTGGAGATTGTATATAAATTCCTTATAAATGAAACAGAGTCACTTTCTGAAAGTGTAAATTGAAACGTGCTTGCTGTATAAACTTATCAAATTAGTTTTGCTGTTGGAGGAAATCTTAATTAAAAGGCTGCTTTGAAATAAAGAAGAGTAATAAAACATTTTTCATTTTGTTTGCTCTCACACCAGCCACATTCACTTTTATGATCTAATTTTTATTTTTCTTATTTTATGGATGACATTAGATTTGTCTTCCCAGCAGGTTCATTTTCAAAAAGTTAATGAAGTCAAGATAAGCATATATGGTAGATGATTAGAGTTTCTGCTTACAACCACCAATATCCCATAGTCTTTGATTCCACTTTCTGTTTGGGGACACGATGGGATTTATCAGAAAAATGAATTCTTCCATCTAAATACAGAGGACATAGCCATGTCCTCTGATTCACGTATTACGAAATCACTTGGGAACTATCAGAATTACAGAGGAAACAGCACCCTGTCCATCTTCTCCAAATGAGTAAATTTGCCATGAGATCAGGTTTTTTGTGGCTTTACACAATAAAGAATTGAACAAAAGTAAGATTTGATCTACGAGAATCAAAACTTGAGAATTTTTAAATTGGTGTGTAGTAACCCAGTCTTATTAGGGGTTAGGGATCAGCGTTTTAAGCATTTGTTGAAGGCTGGTAACACTTAACTTTTTATAAAATCTTTTTCTTTGTTTAAAGGTGAGACTCGACCCTTCTTTTCTCACGTGAGGCTTCTTATGGAAAGAGCATGGGATCTGGGGTCTAAAGGCCTTGGTTAGTCTGCTATTTCCAGCCAAGATAGAATAACAGGAATGAGATTTAAAATTCCTACCTGAAACAACCACAAAACTAGGGGTAAAAAAATGAAAGAATGTTTTTCAAAACATGGAAAATAGGAAGCAGAGTTCTGTGACACTTGAGAGATGGTAAAAAAATGAGGTGAGCCTTACAATCTATAGAGTCAGTGCAATTCTAAGTAAAATCTCAGAAATTTTTAAATAGAAATTGACAAGATTTGTATGGAAATACAAAGGACCAAAAATAGTCAAAACAACTTTGAAAAAGAACAGCAAAGTTGGAGGGCTTATCTACCTGATTTCAAAACTACTTATTATAATGCTATAGTAATCAGTATGGTATTGGCATAAAAATAAACAAATAGATCAATGGAAGAGAATAGAGATTGTAATAATGGAGTTACATATATCTGGTCAATTGACAGTTAACAACGGTGCAAAGGAAATTCAGGGGAGAAAGGATAGTCTTTTCAATAAGCGGTGCTGAAAAAAAATAGATATCCATTTGCAAAAAAAAAAAAAATTTAAAAACTCCAATACACATCTCACAACATATAAAAAAATTAATCAGAATAAATCATAGACCTAAAAGCAAAGCCAAAACTACAAAACCTTTAGAAGAGCATATAAGAGAAAATCCCTGTGACCTTGGGTTACAAAGACTTGTTAGATACAGAACTAAAAACGTGATCCAAAAAAATTTTTTGATAAATTGGACATCATTAAAATTTGAAACATCCACTCCTCAAAAGACATTATTAAGAGAATGAAAAGGAAATCTACAGAATGAGAAGAAATATTTGAAAAAATCACATATCCGATAAAATATTTATATATGAATATATAAGGAATTCACAAAACTCAATAACAGGCCAGTGAACAACCCAATTTTTGTAAATGGGCAAAAGACCTGAACAGACACTTCACTAAAGAAGATATTTGAATGACTAATAGGCACATGAAAATATGTTCAACATCATTAGTCATTATGGAAATGCAAATTAAAATCACAATGAGATGTTACTACCTATTACAGTGTCTAAAATGGAAAAGACTAACCATACCAAGTGTTGGCAAGGATGTAGAGTATCCATGTATGAAATTCTCATACGTGCTGGTACGACCACTTTGGGAAGACAGTTTAGCTGTTTGTGAAAAATCTAAACATACACTGATCAAATAATGCAGACATTTCATTTTTAGGTTTTAACCCCAAAGAAATGAAAACTTAGGTCTGCTGCAAATATTTTCACATGAGTGTTTATAGAAGCTTTATTCATTATAGCCCCAAAGTAGAAATAATCTAAATGTCCATCATCAAGAGAATGAATAGTGGCATACCCATATAAAGACATATTCCCTAACAATAAAATGGAATAATACACAAAACAACATGAATGAATCTCATGACAATTATGCCAAATAAAGCTAGACAAAAAAGCATATACACTGTATGTTTCCATTTATGTAAAATTTGTACAAAATGAAAACTATAGTGACAGCAGATCAACAGTTGCCTGGGGATGGCAGTGTGGGGTAGAGATTGGGGGATTCCAAAGGGGCATGAGGAAATGGATGGGATAAAGGATATGTTCATTATCTTGATTGTGGTGCTGGTCTCATGGGTTTATACTGTCAAACTGATCAAAGATCAAATTTTGTATTTTAAATACGTGCATGCAATCTATTGTATGTCAATTATACTTCAATAAAGTTGTTTAAGAAAAAGGCCTGTCTTCAAGTCACAGTCGTGTAATCTCAAACAAGTGTTTTCACCTCTCTGCACCTGAATTCCCTCAAGGGTCGAATGAGGAAAATAACACACACCTCACAAGGTTGCTGTGCCAGGCGAGATTTTGTAGCAACAGCCCTGAAAAAAGCACTAAATCAACGCCATGGAGAGCGTCTTGTCTTCCCTGTAAGGAACTTAATTTTCCGATTGATCCCTCAGCAGAATGGCAGTGTTCCCTCTCTAGGTCGTCCCTTTTATCTTCAGAAATCAAAGAACATGACTTTTGAAGCTAGAGTCGTTAGATCTCTTAAATGCCTTTAGAAACAACGTTAGATGGGGAAAAATGAGAACACACAGGAAATTAAAAAGCAACAGCATAAGCATCTGTAGCTTTGTTGAGCACTTGTGAAAATTGGGCTTGCCCTACCATCAAAGGACACAATAAATTTAAGCCATCTGACCTATGTGTAACCCGTGCACACACACACATGAATATATGTATCATATTCATATGATACACAATTATGAAAGGAAAATAAATTTAAAAAAATAAACCACAGCCGGGCACGGTGGCTAATGCCTGTAATCCCAGCACTTTGGGAGGCCAAGGCGGGCGGATCACGAGGTCAGGAGTTCAAGACCAGCCTGGCCAACATAGCGAAACCCCGTCTCTACTAAAGATACAAAAATTAGCCGGGCATGGTGGTGCATGCCTGTAGTCCCAGCTACTCCAGAGGCTGAGGCACCAGAATCGCTTGAACCTGGGAGGTGGAGATTGCAGTGAGCCAAGATTGCCCCTCTACACTCCAGTTTGGGCAACAGAGTGAAGACTTCGTCTCAAATAAATAAATAAATAAATCGCATATGCTTTAGAGTCAGACCTTGAATCAGATCCTGACTCACTGGCTCCGTGACACCTTGGACAGCTCCCTCAAATCGTGCTAGGCCTCAGTTTTCTCACTTGCAGAACACTATCCCGGAGTAAGAAACCGGAAAAATAAACAAACAAACAAAACCATATAAAATACCTAGGACAGCATCTGGCACAGGATGGTGCTCAGTGAAACAGCTTCCATAAGGTAACACACCAGATTGTGATCACACATGAATTCAAACCTCCCGGTCCCAGGTCAATAATTTTTCTATTATCCTCTGTTGCTAGTTTACCTGGGTAGTCTGCGGCAGAGGGGCAATTAGATACCGGGGGTCTTAACTCTCAGTCTGGTGTTGTCGCCATTGCACAAGGTCATTTTTTTAAAATCACCACTAATGAGAATCTATTAATTAGGGGGAAAATGGCACCTAGAGATGGAATCATACTGGTTGAGGGACCAGGGAAAATCCCTTTGGACCCTATTCCAGTGCTACTAATTACTACCAAGTCAGTCTCCAGTGTGACACCTGTCTCTCCACTGGTCATTCCCTGTTTGCCATTGTCCCTGCAGCGGAACCCTTTCCAGAGCTTTCTACCTGGAAACCGCGTCACCCCCGCCACCCGCGCCCCCCGCCTCCGCCACCCCAGCACTGGACTGGGCGGGATGTTGGGAGTACATAATTGTTGTTGTGGCGGCTCTCAACCGCAAGATGGCAGCACACGACTCTCTTTCAGAAAAGAAACCTGAAGCAGGGGAATTTTGCAACCTGGCACGTTTCAATTAAGATGAAAATATATTTTTAGAAGTTGCCTCCGTCACCCTTCAAATGGTAAGCATAAGCCAAAGAACACAAAAGGAGACTGCTAAAGCATGAGGATTAGGGATGAAGGGAAGACTAGAGTAGACAGACCCTGTAGAGGTGCTTGGAAGCTGTAGGATTTGCCTTCTTGGTGTTTGCACTAGGTCTTGTTGCTGCTCTCTTCTTTGTTCACATTCTTGCCAGAGCTCATAACCCCAAAATGAACTATCCTAGGGGTCTCTGCCCTTGATCGAGTCTATCTGAGCCTTGACCAGGCTTTAAAATTCTGAATTCCTCTATTTCCTTAAAGATGTGAGTGTATTCCTTATTTCTTTTCCCATAATATCAAGGGCACGGGGTGTTGTTGTTGTTGTTGTTGTTGTTGTTTACATTTCTCTGCATGTTCTCTGTTGCCACGTCCACTTCAGACATCATTTATTGTTGTGGTTATGCCGGTATCAGGAGATGGAGTGGATTTTAATCTCTATCCCACCTCAGATACACCAAGGTCTGAGCTAAAGTAGTCCTAGCTACCTCAGCACCTCGGCCCCAGGTAGCCCTCTGCTGACGGGTTCTCATCTTCTTTCCAAGTTCTTCCTTCTCACCTGGAATGTAAACACCTGTGAAGGGCAGAGTGTGGCACCTAAAGCATTTTAAACTCCTCCTTGGGAGCTCATAAATCGCTTTTTTTTTTTTTTTTGAGATGGAGTCTCACTCTGTCACCCAGGCTGGAGTGCAGTGGTGTGATCTTGGCTCACTGCAACCCCTGCCTCCTGGGTTCAAGCAATTCTCCTTCCTCAGCCTCCCAAGTAGCTAGGTATTGCAGGCATGAACCACCACGTCCGGCTAATTTTTTATTATTTTTTTTTTAGTAGAGATGGGGTTTTGCCATGTTGGCCAGGCTGGTTTCGAACTCCTGACCTAAGGGGATCTGCCTGCCTTGGCCTCCCAAAGTGCTGGGATTACAGATGTGCACCACCACACTTGGCTGATTTTTGTATTTTTAGTAAAGACGAGGTTTTACCATGTTGGCCAGGCTGGTCTCAAACTTCTAACCTCAAGTGATCCACCAGCTTGGCCTCCCAAATGTTGGGATTTCATAAACCTCATGTTTCAAGCAAGAGAATATTTTGATTACCTAAAGTAATTAGAAGCCCTGCGCTTAAATTGGGAATCATCATCTTTCCTATTAGGTCTTGAGGAAATGTGATACAGATGTATAGACAAATAATCGGAATATAAACTCCTGAGGGAGTGGAGAGAGTTGGTTAGTGATGATTCCTAATGAAGAAGTGAGCAGGGGTTAGCTAGGCTTAGGTGGAGGCAGGGCGCTGGGGTGAGGAAAGACATTCTCCTTAGAGAGCAGTACCTAAGGGGTGGAAGTGAGAAACAGCAAAATGCAAGCAAGCAACCATGGGCAGCTCTGTCCTGTGAGTACAGCATGGAGAGTAAAGCATGGAGAGTCAGTAATGGATAGGCTCTTGCCATAGGCAGTATAGATCATAGGGTGCCTTGTACGCCATACAAAAGGGCTGGGGCTCCTGCTCTAGGTGGTGGATGGTCACTCAAGGGTTTGATGAAGACAGTTCATATTTCAAATAGATTGCTGAACCCTTAAGGTGGAGGAGATATTTAGGAAGGCTATTCCTGTAAGTAGGGAACCAATGGGGGCACAGTTGCAGTAATGCAGGAAAGAGACAAAAGGGGTCAGAGTCAGGATATGGGACAAGATACAGAGGGGCATTTAGGAGCCCACTCAGGAAGACCCCATCAACTGGTTGGATGTAAAGCTGAGGAAGTAGAGACAGGGACAGCGATTACATTCTGCATGGCGCTGGATGGGAAGAGGAGAGAGGTGGGTGATGGGGTGGGGCTGGTGAAGTGGAGCTAGTGGGGTGGGGACTGGGCAGGGCTGAGCTGGGTATGGGGAAAAGGAAGCTCTTGTTTTGTTGTGTTTTGGGGATTGTTTAGAACAGGAGGGCGCTTGACACATTTAGGGACTGAGCGGGGAAGAAACAAGTAGAGTGTGATAAACTGAAGGTGCAGGAGACAGATGAAGAGGCATGGTCCTAAGAGGACTGGAGGAGGCTCAGGGGAGGAGCTTGGGCTTTGCAGAAGGGTGTGTGCCTTGTTCCCTGAGACTGGAGGGAAGACCATCAGCCTGGGTAGATGGGCAGAGATGACTTTGTTAAGTGAGAGGGCAGGAAGTGGACTCTCTGCAAAAGAGCAGCAGAAAAAAGATTAGAGGTGGGAGATCTTGGAGAACCGTGTAGCCTGGTGGCCACCAGCACAGGCTCTGGAGTCAGGCTTTCTTAGATTGCAGTGCCAGCTCCACCACTTACTGGCCATTTGGACTTGGGCAAACTATCTGATCTTTCTAAGGACTCAGTTTCCTTATAAAAGGGGATGATAAGACCTCCCTCATAGGATTATTGTGAGAACGAAATGAGATTCCATGCATTCTCTGAAGGAGATTGACAATGATGAAGACCGTGCAGCAAATCGAGGAGCTAAATATGCCAGACAGATTCGTGGTCTAAACAGTTTATATGTCTCTTGATTGCCTCCCACAAGACTGAAAATAACTTGGGGGTAGGGGTCATATGTCTTGCTTTTCTTGGTCTTCCTGGCATTCAGTGCAATGCCTGCTTCATCAAGGGCTCTCAGTCAAGTTTGTTAAATGACTGAATAAATCAATTGCACAGTCAACCCAACCATAGCTCCAGCTCCCAACTGCCAGACTGCGCACTTCCGATTCTACCGCGCTACCTTTCTTGGTCCAGCCTTAACGTCTCTGTTTACCAACATTGTTACACTATTTGTGATTCCTAAAGAGTAACAGATCCTTGAATTGGGCACTATATTGAGGTTCTGGAAATGCAAAAGCACATTATTGTTTATCATGGAAGTCAGGTGATCTAGTTCTGCTAGTTAATTGACTAATTAACCACTAATTAATTAGCTAATAATTAATTAAGTTAATTAGCTAATAATTAATTAATTCCTAAGAATTAAAAAGGAAAGGAGTGGGTGGTTTATTGCCAGAGAGGCTTCTCTAAGTGTTTTTATGGCCATTTTCATCCTGTGTGTGACTGAGCTTTACCACATTGACCAGGTGAAGGATCTGGATGCCAGAAAAGCCACACCTGGGCCTGGTGGGGCAGAGAAAGGGCTGCTGCAGCCACGGAGCCAGCGCTCTCAGGCCTCAGCGGTTTCAGGTGCCCCAGCCAAGTGAGAGGCAGAGTGGGTGCTTGGCTGCTGAGAGAAGGTCAAGACATGGATAACGGAGGCCACAGGCACACCTTCCAGAGCTGTGTCTGCTTGCTAGGCTTTTCAACCTTGGCCACCCCACCTTTAAAAAAAAAAAAAAAACCCTTTAAAAACATGAAAAGACCCAACATCTTTAAAAACATGAAAAGACCCAACATCTTCCTTGCCCATCTCTCTCTCCCTCCTCTGCCCCCTCAGATGAAATGCAGCAATGCAGCTAAAATGCTCCCACAAACGCTCAGGTACAGGGGAGCTGTCAAGATCAGTGTGCCACGGAGGCAAAACAAGGAACTTGGAATAGCCGTAAACTGCACACCACCCCCTCCTCAAATAACCCCAGGCTTAGCAAAGGAGCCTCTGTAAGCAGAGATGGAGTTTGTAAGGATTAAATTTCCTCCTCCCACAAGCCCCCAATTGCAAAAAGCCAAACTTTCCGGGTTCTTCCTACCAAACGACTCCCTTCTGACCACCAGAGGTCAGGCTGCAGTTAGGAACAGGCAGTAGGTCCCCAAAGGAGAGCTCTGGCCTAGTTCCTCCCAGGCTCTCTGGGGCACGCCTGGAGCTCCCCCAGACTCACCCAAGTTCGCCCAGCAGGGTCCTGTGGATTCCTTTCTCCTCTGTAATGGACACGGGCAGGCACACCAGAAGCTGCCTGGAGTGTGATAAACTGAAGGTGCAGAAGAAAGATGAAGAGACAACATCTAAGAGGGCTGGAGGAGGCGCGGCGGAGGAGAATGAGCCTCCTGAATGAGTCATCCCCCACTTCAGCTTATTAGGTTTGAGAACCACTCACCTAAGAATCCCGCGAAGCAGGGAGCTGATTAAAAAGCAGATTTGGCCGGGCACAGTGGCTCACACCTGTAATCCCAGCACTTTGGGAGGCCGAGGCGGGTGGATCACGAGGTCGGGAGATCGAGACCATCCTGGCTAACACGGTGAAACCCTGTCTCTACTAAAAATACAAAAAAAAAAAAAAAAAAAAATTAGCCGGGTGTGGTGGTGGGCACCTGTAGTCCCAGCTACTCAGGAGGCTGAGGCAGGAGAATGGCGTGAACCCGGGAGGCGGAGCTTGCAGTGAGCCGAGATAGTGCCACTGCACTCCAGCCTGGGCTACAAAGGGAGACTCCGTCTCAATAAATAAATAAATAAATAAAATAAATAAATAAAAAAGCAGATTCCTGGGCTCTGTTTGTGAAGGCCAGTTCTGCAGTTTGGGAACTGGGCCCAATGCCCTGCGTTTTATGCAAGCTCTTTGAGAGGTCCTGACGTTGGTGGTGCACGGCTATACTTTGAGCAGATAATGCTTTAAGCAGTTGCTCAAACCTGGGGGCAGTCGCTAAGCACAGACTTTAGTTTTGTGCAATACCTGAGACTCAAGCAGGCAGATGGGATTAGGCCTACGTACCCTGCTACCTCAGGTCTGTAGGCCATTGAATGCACGCTTGCTGGAACACCTGAAGTGAGGCAGCTACTCCTGGCCCCATCCACTCCCAAACTGGAAGGAAGGAAAATTCGTACTGCTCTGTGCAGGATGAAGACCATTGCAGGCTGGCCCTGCCATCTCCGGATGCCTTCCTACTCCACGTTCCTTCTCATCATTTCTGAGCACTGGTTTCCTTATCCTGTCCCCTTTGATGTGCCTCCATCCTCCTCATTGCTCAGAAAAAGCACCCTGGATTTAGAGGTAGTTAAGCTCCCTTCCCAGGATAATCCTTGCTTGTTGTCCTTCCTTGGTGCTAAGACGCAATCTACCACATGAGCACCTCGATGTACTAGGAACTTTTCAGAGAGGAGTGGGAATGAAATATGACATTAAATATCCACATCCAATGGAAGATGCAGCCCCCTTCCAGAATCGATAAAAAGTGCATTTTAGCGTTGAGGAAGTTTTCTCTCCTCTTCTAATGATCCAGTGTTACTGTATTCATTCGACCCCAATTCATTGAGTGCCTGCTGAGCCAAGAACCTGCCCTAAGTGCTAGCATATGTTAAGCTAGATTAAGCTAGATGGACAAGGGTCTCACCTTCACAGGTCCACATTATGGTATAGGACGCAGGCAAAGAATAATCAATAAGTGAATTAGTGAATCAGAGTTGTGATTGCTGGTATTAACAAACAAACAGGGTTCTGTGATAGAGACACAATGGAGAACCAATTTTGGAATGGGTGATCATGGAAGAACTTTCTGGGGAGGGGAGGTGGAGCTGAGGTCAGAATGAAGAGTACAGGTAAGGCACCCCCGCGATGTGGGGAGTAAGAGCCACCCCCTCGCCCCCCCTGGCTCTCAAGACCCACATGGCAGGGGGGTGAGGCACTCCCCCGCGATGTGGGGAGTAAAAGCCACGCCCTCGCCGCCTCTGGCTCTCACGACCCAGATGGCAGGGGGGTGAGGCCCCCCCGCGCGATGTGGGGAGTAAGAGCCACTCCCTCGCCACCCCTGGATTTTACGATCCACGGTGGACTCACATCCTGTTTACGATATTGTGAGTAATATCATCTCTCCCTCTGGAAATTATGAACTATTTCACAGACGGGTGTACACTCGTCTGCATTGGGAGTAATATCATCCTCTTCCTCCCTGAATATGAAGAACAGTATCACAGGGGTGTTTCTACTCCCTGCGATATTGGGTGTCATATCCTCCTCTCCCACGTTGAAATTAGAAACAATATCAGTGGAGGCGTGTCTACCTTCTGTGATATTTAAAGTAATATCATCCTCTTCCCCCTAGGATCCTGGGAACAATATCCCTGGGGGTTGTACACTTTCTGCGATATATGAAGATCACCCCCTCCGCCTTGGAATATTATTAAGGACCATCTCACACGGGGTTGTACACTTCCTGCGATATTGGGAGTAATATCAACCTCTCGGCCTCTGAATATTAGGAACAATATCACAGGGTGGGTGTACACCTCCTGCTCTATTACGGGGAGTAATATCTATCTATTATGAGTAATATCATCCTCTTCCTTTGAGGATATTAATAACAATATCACAGGGTGAGTGAACACAGCCTGCGATACTGGAATTAATATCATCCTCTCTCCCTCGGGATACTAGGAACAATATCTCAGAAGAGGTATACACTCCCTGCGATATTGAGAGTAATATCATACGCTTCTTCTGTAAATATTAGGAGCAATATCACCGGGTGGCTGTACATTCATTGCTATGTTGGGAGTCATGTCATACTCTACCCCCTGGATATTAGGATCAGTGTCACAGGGTGAGTGTACAACTACTGTGATATTAAAACTAATATCATGCTCTCCATCCCTGGATATTAGGAACAATATCACAGGTAGGTGTACACCCCCTGCGGTATTAGCAGTAATAATATCATTAATTATTAAGCATCAGTCTTAGTAATAATTATCAATGGTAATATTAATTAATAGTATAGCTAATAGTATAATTAATCGTTATTAATAATTAATGCTTATTTTAAATATATGATTCTGCATGATTAAAATTACTATTAATGTCATTTTTAATAATATTAGTTATTAATCTTAATATTAATTATTGTTCTATTACCAACATCACTTATGATTGATTTAAGTAACATTAATTACTGATATCATTATTTTATTATTAATAGTGATATTGCTATTAATTATTAATAGTAATCGTTAATATTTTTAATCCGTCTTAACTTTTACTATCTCTATTGTAATTATTAATATCGATGATTACTATTAATTGTTATATTTATTAATATTAATAATTAATTGAACTGTTCCCGATATCCGTGGGGGAGAGGATATTACTCCCAATATCGCAGAAAGCGTACACCCCTCTATGATGTTACTCCTAATAGCCAGGGGGTAGAGGATGACATTGAAAATATCGCAGTGGATGTACATCCCTTCGGTCATGTTGTTCCTAATATCCTGGGTGGGAGCGGATGATAGGACTCCCAATATCGCAGGGGGCGGAGACCTCCCCCGTGATGCTGTCCCTAACGTCCAAAGGTGGAGAGGATGATATTTCTTCCAATTTTGCCGGGGGTGTACGACACCCCTGTGATATTGATCCTAATATCCAGGGGGTGAGAGGATGATATTAGTCTCAATATTGCAGGAGGTGTACACTCCCTAGGGATATTGTTCCTAATATCCAGGGATGGAGAGGATGATATCACTCCCAATATAGCAGGGGGTGTACACCCCTTCTGTGACATTGTTCCTAATAGCCAGCAGGGGTGAGGAAGATATTACCCCCAATATCACAGGGGGTGTACACCCCCTTGTGACATTGTTCCTTATATCCTGGGAGGGATAGGAAGATACTAGTGGCCATGTCTCGGGGGCTGTACACACCCACTGTGATATTGTTCCGAATATCCCGAGGGGGAGAAAATGATATTACTCCCAATATCGCAGGGGATGTACATCCTCCTGTGATATTGTTTCTTATATTCATGGGGAGAAGATGATATTACTCCCAATATCGCAGGGCTTGTACACACCTCCTGAGATGTTGTTCCTAATATCCCGAACGGGAGAGTATAATATTACTCTCGATATCGCAAGGGGTGTACACCTCCTTTGGAATATTGTTCTTAATATCCATGATGGGAGAGGATGATATTACTCCCAATATCGCAAGAAGTGTACAGCCGCCTCTGGTATAGTTCCTAATATCTAGGTGGAGAGAGGATGATATTACTGCCCATATCGCATGAGATGTAAAACCCTTTCGATATTTTGCCTACAATCCCGAGGGGAGAGGATGATACTACTCCCAATACCGAAGAAGATGTACAGCCCCCTGTGACATTATTCCCAATATCCACGTTGGGAGACGATGACATTTCGCCCAATATCGCAGGGGATGTACACCCACCCTGAGATATTGTTCCTTATATCGAGAAGGGGAGAGTATGATATTACTCTCAATATCGCAGGGGCTGTACACCCCTCCTGTGATATTGTTCTTCATATCCTAGGAAACAGAGGATAATACTACACCCAATATCGCAGGGGGTGTTCACCCACCTCCTTAAGATATTGTTCTTAATGTACTCCACCTCCCCCCACCAGGGATATTGTTCCTCATATCCAGGGGAAGAGAGGATAATATTATGCCCAATATCGCAGGGGGTGTACACACCCTCTGTGATGTTGTTCCTAGTATCCAGAGGTAGAGACGATGATATTACTGGCCATATCGCAGGGTGTGTACACCCTTCTGTGATATTGTTTTTGATATTCAAGGGGGGAGAGGATAACATTAGTCCCAATATAGCAGAAGTTGTACAGACCTCCGTGATATACTTCCTAATGTACAGGGAAAAGAGAATAATATTACTCTCAATATCGCAGGGAGTGTAACCCCCTTGCCCCCATATATTGTTCCTAATATGCAGCGGGGTAGAGACTGATATTACTCCCAATATCGCAGAAGGTGCACACACACCTGTGATATAGTTCCTAACATCCAGCGGGAAAGAGGCTGATATTACTCTGGATCTCGCAGTGGGTGTACACCTGGCATCCTGGCACAGGTGCAGAAGTCTCACTCACTGCTTGAGTCACCATTTATTGGGCACCCTTTCTATGTGGCATTGTGCTAGTTCCTCAGGATGAAGCTGAGAATGAGGGAGATATGGCTTCTGCCCTCATGAAGTTTATAACCTGGTGCATTTTTTATTTCATGAAAGCTAAAACTCTGCTGACCCTCAATTTCTAAAGGCCTGGATCTTCATCATAGAAAATCTATTCTGGGCCAGGTGCTGTGGCTGATGCTTGTAATCTCAGCACTTTAGGAGACTGATGTCAGCAGATTGCTTGAGCTTAGGAGTTCAAGACCATCCTGGGCAACATGTTGAAACCCCATCTCTACAAAAAGTGCAAAAATTAGCTGAGCATGGTGACACATGCCTGTGGTCCCAGCTACTCAGGAAGCTGAGGTGGGATGATTGCCTAAGCCGGGGAGGTTGAGTCCAGTTAGCCCAGATCGCGCCACTGCTCTCCAGCCTGGTCCCACAGACTGAGACCCTATCCAGAAAAAAAAAAAAGGAAAGAAAAGAAAAGAAAAGAAAAAAAAAAATCTATTCTGGATTTTGAATTAGGGTGGCTTTGGTGGGGAGGGCTTTGTGACTACAAATACCAAAACCCAAAAGGAAAATCAGCGATGCAGGTCCCAGGCAGCTGAATACAGCATCTAGTGGCTCCAATTTTAAAAATCCATCTACCATCTTCCCTCTGTTTTGGAGGGGAAAGCTTTCCCTTAGCTCTCTAGCATTCTCCTCATGCTATCCCAGTATTCTACGTTCTGGAAAAGAAATTCACTTCTAAAAGCAAAGCTCTATTTTCAGCCCATTCAGGTATCTTCATTTTTGGTAGCATCTCTTGGTGCTGAGCAAAAGCACAGCAGCTTGGCCCTTTGATATTCCCCACAACACACCTTCTACACCTTGGAGGCTGTGGGAGGAGCAAGAAATATTTGTCTTTGAACCTCTGAGTTGCCCTTCAGAGGTTCTCACTGAAGATGAATGATGAGAATAAAAATGGCAACAATCTATGTGAAGCTTTGCTACAGCCCCTCCTGGGAAGCACCTACTTCTCTGCTAACATGAATTTATTACTGACAGATGCCGTCAACACCCTAGCAAAAAGCAAATTTTTAACAATATTCTCTCAGACACTGGGTTTCAGAAAGTTCTCTTTGCATCTGAAATTCTAATGAAGGGGGATGAAGAGAAAGAACTCAAATAGGCAGAGAGTTGCCTTGGGAAATGGGCACGGTGGTCTGGAACTGGCACAGCTGGCTCCCAAGGGTGGTCAAAGAATGAATGGGTGCATCAGAATCCTCGGCCTTACCCTCAGAAGTTCTGATCAGTAGATGTGGGCTAAGGCCCGGAAATAAATCTATTTATTTATTTAGCTTTAGCAAAGCTCCTCTGGAGCTTCCGAGAATCACTTAAGTTTATAAACCCTAGAACTAGGGGCTAGACTGATCAACAATCTCCTGGTTAGCCTCTCCTGCCTTCCTGACTACAAAATTCCCTGCCCTGTGTGTCTCCAACCCCTCCCTCTGAACACCAGCCTCAGGTTTGGTCTTTCACTCCACTTTTTATCATTAGCCCCTAGAGGCCTGTGGCTGAAACTGGAGTCAGCCCCAGCCCCAGTGCCAGGTGGAGCAATTGACTTGGGCTATTTCAACAAAGGCTTTGGGTTACCAGACACCCATCTGCTGGCTGTTCTCACCAAAGAAACGGGAGTTAGATCACTCTCACTGGGTGTCACCCCCACACGTCCCTGTGTGCAGCGAGGAAGAGGATCCGCCCGCACCTTCTGGCGCCTTCACTACAAACAGCTCCCAGACGGCTCCCCAAAGCTTCTCGTGAATAGCCTAACATCTCCCAGAAGAGCCTGAGTGTGTTGTCAGAAAGAGCCCACTCCAAAGGAACATCAGCCTCCCTCTTCCATTCCATCTCCTGGCTGGGCGCCCATGTCCTCTATTCATTCAAGACAAATTTAACAGCCCACTCCTCAAAATAGAGACCAAACACCCACTCATCCCCACTTCCTTCCATTTGTTGGTGCTTTTCTCTTTATGGCTTCCAGGAACCCAGGGTTATTAACAGGAGTCTATGCTAGTGACCAAAATAGTTTTTATCTTCTTGTTATAAAAAGGAACTTTTTATTTTTATCCAACACGTCTACACAACTTAAAAGTTAAATATATACAAAGCCTCAAACAAACAACAAAAAAAAGCAGTTTTCTCTTCCTTCTTTCCCCAAACACTAACACTTTCAACTCTTGAAGTGTTTTTAGCAGAAACGCATTAACCTCCATATTTCTAAGTAATAGTCATATTTGTGTACTGTTTCTTTATGCTTTTTCAATTTGGACATTATCAGCTTCCTACTGTGGAAAATGACAATATAGCACTTTTACACACATTTACTCTTCTCAAACTATCCACATAGAATTTCCCTTCTTTTCCCATATTTATGTTATATTTGTAACTTTTAATTTGTTTAACTTGTAACTTTTAAAGTTATAATGTAACTTTTAATATGTTGACATTATAATAGTGTTTACATTATGATTGTACAAGTCTTGTTCATTGTTAACCCATGTATTATACTATGATTATATGTTTTTCTTCAACATTTTTTTCTCAGAGTTAATAACCTCTTTTTGCTTGCTCAGTTATTCTATGTAGGCATCAGCAACTTTTCCCACTTTCTTCAACGAACTGTAAAACCTCTCTCTTTTTCTAAAAAGTCTGTGGAAGGTTTTATGGTCTTTTCTTTATCTTTAGTATTTAACATTGTATGATGTTGTGTCCTGGATTGGTCTTTGTTCCTCATTTTCTAGGTGTTGCTTGCATTGTTTTTGTTTGTTTGTTTTTCCAGTTTGCAAATGCATGGCTTTCAGTTCTGAGGAATTTCCTTGTAAGATTTTTTCCTTTATTTTTTTCTGCATGTATGTAACATTTGTCCCCTAGATGTTGGGAATCTCTCATTTCCTATCCTTTCTGTTGTCCATCTCGTTGTCTTTTTGTTCTGCTTTCTGAGAGATTTCCTTTATCTTCCAGTTCCACCACTGGAACATTTATTCTGGCTATTATATTTTGAAGAGCTCATAATTCTCTCTATCTATATAGCAATCCTCTCCAATTTTCTAAGTGCAATATTTTCTATCTCTCTGACAATATTATTATGAGGTTGTTTTCTCCAAAAGTTTTTTTAGTTTCTGCATAATCTTTGCTTTTTTTTTTTTCCTGAGAAGATGGAGTTCTGTTTTTTTCTTTTTTTTTTTTTAAAGGAAAGTTCCCTTTCCCCTCTTTTCTTTAATACTCCCTTCTTCAGAGTTACCAATGGTTTAGTTTGTGGGATGTCTTTCAAGGTCATTTTTCAGACACTTACATTTAAACATACACATATAATTATGTATCTTCTGTTTTTTCATACTACACTAGTGAACTGCATCTTGTCTTTCTTTTTGTACATAACAAATGCTGAAGATATTTTAATGTCTGTGCATCTGAACCATTTATTATTTTTAACTCCTTTATTATTTTTAACTCCATAATAAGATTGTGCCAATATTTATTTGACACCTAGATTATATAACATGTTTCTCTTTTCAAATCAATACTGTTAAATTTTTATGTTTATTTCTATAGGATAAATATTTAGAAATCAAATCGTTGAGTTGCAAGGTAATTTTATTCAAAATTTTGGTAGAAACTACCAAATCATCCTACAAAAATGCAGTATTAATTTACACTATGATAAAAAATTATGAAGGTATCTATTTCTTTACACTCTTACAAACACTAGATATTATCAATCATTTTAACTTGTCAGTTTGATAGACAAAAAAATCAGTATATTAATGTTTGGTTAACTTGTTACTGGTAAGGTTGAACAGCTTTTCCCACATTTATAAGCTGTTTTAAAATTTTTCCCCTGTGAATTGCCCATGCATAGATCCCTCTAATATTTCTACTGTGTTGTTTGGGAGTTTGCAGAATCTCTTAATATGCTATAGACCCAATTATTTGTATTTGCAAAAGTTGTAGATATTTTCCCCATGTGACCTATCTTCAGGTAATGGTATAAAGAGTTTTTCAGCCTTTTTTTGCATTCAAATTTATCAAATTTTTTTGTGTGACTTGGGAGTAATGTGTGGACTTTAGGAAAGTTTCCCCGCCCTAAACTTTCTCTATTGCCCTCTAATACTTTGATAGTTTTAATTTTTAAGTGTTTAGCTATTTATTTTTGTGTAAGGTAAAAGATTGAGATTTAATTTTATTTTTCAAAAGAAAGCTAATTTTTTCAGCATTAACTATTGCATAATCCATCTTTCCCTCTATGATTTGAAATGCTGTGTGTTTTATATACTCATTTCCCATTTGTAGATTAGTCTGTTCCTGGATACTTTGTCTGTTACATTGCTCTAAATCAGGGATTGGCAAACCACAGCCTGTGAGCTAAATCCAGCCTGCTGCCTGTTTTTGTAAATAAAGTTTTATTGGAACACAGCCGTGCTCATTTGTTTACATATTGACAATGGCCGCTTTCAGGCTGCAGTGGCAGTGTTAAAGTAGTTGCAACAGAGACGGTATGATGGCAAAGTCCAAAATATTAACTCTTTGGTCCTTTATGGGAAAACTTTGCCAGTCCTTGCCCTAAATGGCTATTGTGTTAGTATCATTAATAACAGGAACCCTACAGTGTGTTTGCATCTGGAAAGGTAAATATCTCCTCATTGGGTCTATATATCAAAATATTCTTGGCTAGTCCTTGTAATGTCTTTGGGGTAAATTTTACATTTAATTTGATTATTGATATGACTGGGTTTAAATGTACCAGTTTTCTATTTTTTTACTTGTCCTATTTGTTTTTGACCCTTTTCCCCTTTTTGTGTGCCTTCTTTTTAGTTTATTATTTTTTTATTCTACTTTATCACTTATGCCTCTTTGTTTCATTTATTTATTTATTTCATTATTATTATTATTTGAGATGGAGTCTTGCTCTGTCGCCCAGGCTGGAGTGCAGTGGCACAGCCTTGGCTCACTGCAAGCTCTGCCTCCCGGGTTCATGCCATTCTCCTGCCTCAGCCTCCTGAGTAGCTGGGACTACAGGTGCCTGCCACCACACCTGGCTAATTTTTTTTTTTTTTTTTTTTTGTATTTTTAGTAGAGACAGGGTTTCACCATGTTAGCCAGGATGGTCTTGATCTCCTGACCTCATGATCCTCCCACCTCAGCCTCCCAAAGTGCTGGGATTACAGGTGTGAGCCACCGCGCCCGGCTGCCTCTTTGTTTTATTTCTAGTGGTTGTTCTAGAGTTTATAGTATACATCTTTAAACTATCATAGTCCATCTTTAAGTAATATTATACCATTTCAAATATAGCATAAGAAACCTACAACGGTATACTTTCATTTTTTTCTTTCTGCTATTGTGGTGAGACATTTTACTTTTTACATATGTCACAAACCCCACAATACATTGTTTTTATTTTTGCTTTAAATAGTTTATTATTTTGTAAAGAGATTTAAAATATTTTTTAAAACTTTTGTATTTGCCCACAAGTTACCATTTCTGGGGCTCTTCATTCTTTGTGTAGATGTAGTTTTTTTCATCCGGCTTTTTTTTTTTCTTGGCCTAAAAGACTTCCATTAACATTCCTTGTGCAGCTCTGGTGTTGAATTCTTTCAGCTTTTGTATGCATGAGAAAGGTTTTATTTCATCTTTGTTTTTGAAAGAGATTTTTGCTAGGTATAAAATTCTTAAGTGGATAGCATTTTTCTTTCAATATTTAAAAAGGCTGGTAGCTTTTTAAGCTTTGTTAGGCAGGACCAGAGCAACACCGTTGAGTCCTTTATGAGGTGTCCCATGTATTACAAGGCTTTTTCATTCTACTTGGTGGGGACTGAAACTGTTCTTGGCCTTACATGAGCTCCAGGGATGGTTTTGTTCTTTTCTCCCGGCTCACTCCCTGCCTCGATGCTTTCCTCACAGGTACTTACAGATCAGCACTGAGCTGAAGGCTGGAGGGGAACCTTCTGCGGCTCTTCAGGGCCTTCCCCTTCACTCTGCACAGCTCTTTCTCTGGTACTCTGCCCTGTGAACTCTGGCCACCTTGGCCTACCTAAATTCTCAACTCTGCCTTCTCAATTCAGGGAGACTTCTGGGACCCATTTAATTTCCTCCTGTCTGTGCTGTGGCCTGGGAACTCTCAGGCTGTAAGATGAGGCATTGATCATGCTCACCTTGTTTAGTTTCCTTCTCTGGGGGCTACTCTACTGCTCTACCTATTGTCAAATGTCTAAAAAACATTTTTTTATTCATACTTTTTCTATTTTTAATTGTTTAAGGTGGGAGGGTAAAAGTAATCCCCATCCTTCCATCATGGCTGAAATGTTTCATTTGGGATTTTGATTGGAATTGATGGGAAAACTTGACACTTACATCATTCTTTCCTTTTAGGAATAGGGTATATCAATTTATTTCAGCCTTCTTTGAAATCCTCCCGTGGACTTTACGGTCTTACACATTCCTATTGATGTTGCATTTAAAGGCCCCGATACAAGCTCGTTACCTTCTCTCTTAAAGCATGTTATTCTTACTCTAGCAATTCAGCAGTAGAGTCTAAAGAAGACCCTGGGACCTCTGCTCCTTAGAGTAGCTCCTAGACCTATCCTCTTCCACCTCTGCAGGTCAGGAGAAAAGGGCCTGTTCTAGCCTACTCTTTCATGATAGCAGAGCAGCTTGAGCAGCTCTGGACTAGAGGGTGTGGATGAGAAAACAATGGATGCATCCCTCATGGAACTCCAAGGGAAAACTGGCTAAGAGCTGCTTCATCTTGGCATGGCTTGCCTGAAGCTTTCTTCTACTCTTATCCATAGTAGGGCATAAATGTACTACGAGAAGTAAAACCGGAAGATTGAACTACTGGTCTACAGGGGGTACTATCATCTCTATCTGGTTGTGGGGTCACTCTACCTACCTCATTTATGTTGCGGGCCTGCCTCTTTGACAGATGATTACTAATACACAGAAAAAAAAATCATCTCTAATAATATCTCTGGGTTGAACAGGCATTTATGAGCTAGTTAGGGAGGCTGGGGATGTGTGTTCTAAAATGTCAAACAACCAATTTAGAAGCAAATTTGGAACTGAGTCTTCCTTCCTAAGTTGGGAACTATCTGTTCTTATGAAATTCATCTTGCAGTAATGACAGGAATAAATTGAGGATCCCTCAGCTGACTACAGTTGACACCAGATGAGTAAACACCCATCCTAAGTAATGAGTTGGTTAATTATAGCTGTGCCATGTTCATAGACCTTCAATTAGTCTCTTGAGAATATATAACTTTATTCCCTACAATGGCTCATAGCATCTGAGCAGGGCTTCTCAGAGGTCAGGCTTCTCCATTAATTCAAAATACATGTCTTCAGAACCTAAGGGTTGGGTGGAATTTAGCTTACTTATTTTCATTATTCCTCTGTGTGGGGATCAGCTTGTATAAAGCACTAGAGAAATGACAAGGCAAATACAAGAATGATAGGGAGGAGATTTTTAAATATTTTACTGTACTCACATTATCCCCACCCTCATACTTAGCCAAACAGTCATATGTAACACCCTGATCTCTAGAATGTGGGTGTACTCAGACTTTCTGAAATGGTGAGTTGACTGCCCCACTCAAACATTGGTCCACTCTCTGACAGCTTTATTGGCAAAAGAAAACGTCATTCTAACAAAATGCAATATACTTGGACACTATGGAGACCCAATCCATCCTAACTGTAGATCATACCAGTTCAGGAGCAGATAGCCTGGCTGGTCTATATGGCTTGGGCTCATGTTATAGACCCATGGGTTGCAACCCTGATGCACATTAGCATCACTTGTGGAACCACCCTGAGACCAAATATATCAGAAGCTTTGGGCTGGGACCCAGGCTATACTGTTTTAAACCCTCTAGGTCATTCTAACATGCGGTCAGGGTTGAGAACCGCTGCTATAGACTAGAGCAGTTGTAGCCATTGTGCCAATTTTTAACATTCAAAATTTATCGAGTGGATTTTAATTCATATTATAAAGTAGTACTTAACTCTAGTTTTCCCAAGGACTTTGCTGAGTAAGGGAAGATTGCCTATTTCTCTGGTAGTATTTAGTTTAGATGACAACCTTCTGTTTGTGTGTAACACAGTCCCTTGGTTCTGCTTTTGAATCTTTTCCTTTTCTCTCTGCTTTCACACCCTCAGTTCAGACCCTCATCACCTTCCAACTGTCTCCCCACCTTTTGTTAGCATGGCTCCCATTATTTGTCTCAAGCCCCAAACACACGTCTCTTCCTTTTATAGCTCCCTTCTGTCCAGAAAAAACTCAGTGTCCTCATCTGGGTGTCCAAAGCTTTCATGGCTAGATTGGAGCATGATTACTCAAGCCAAAAGGCCCCTTGAGGTTCTTGCAGGTCCCTTGACTGACCACTGTGATCTCCACCTTCTAAGCTTTTGCCTGGATAGTTTGCCCCTTACTCCATCCTGCCAGAAGTCCCCATGCAAGTAAAATTGTCTTTCCAGTAAAGTCTTCTCTGATCTTCCTGCCTCCCATTCCCCACCTCCCAGGTCTTTACTGCCTCTTGGCCAAAGCAATGCCTATATAAGCCTTCTATATAGTTTGGCACACAGTAGATGCTCAAAAAAATTACCATGTTAGCAAATAAATTTCATTTCTCCACTATTAGAATTGGAGTCTGTCTTCCCTATTAGGCTCTGATCTTTCTTTAAGGGCAGTGGGTAACAATTGTATACTGTATACAGTATAAAAAAAAAGCAAGGCTTTTGGAGAAAAGTTTTGGTTTAAAACTCTGCTTTACCACTCACTAGCTGTAGAATCCTGGGCAAGTTTAACTGTTTCCTCAGCTGTGAAATGAGAGTGACAACTCCTTGAAGGGTTGTGAGGATTAGACACGGTGTTTGTAATACTAGATGCATAGTAGGTACCAAGTATTTTCTTTCCTGGACTCCAACTCACAATTTATCAGACACTGCAAAATTCCTGACAGTCGACTAGAAAACTCGTTTTGGACTGTGAATCCAACTGGCTCTGTTTCACAAAAGTTGAATGTTAGATTTGACAGCCCTCCTTTTTCCCACCTAGTCATCAGGGGCATACTAAACCATTACCTTATCTAATTCTCCATACAGTCCTTTGAATTATTATCTCCATTTTTTGGCCAACAGAAGTGGAGCAAAGAGAAGGTAATGGATTTCCCTTCAGAAAAAGAGCTGGGGCTTTTCAGAATGCTGTTGACTCTCAACTCTGGGCTCTTTCCTTAATGCCATGCTGCCCTCACGTTCAGCTTTGTGAATGCATGCTTTTAAATGCAACCATTTGTTTATTTTATAATTAAACCAACAGTCCAATGATGACGGTTTTCAGGGTTTAAGTTAGTTATTTTAGTTAAAATATTTCTTTTTAAAGGAGAGTTTTTTTCAGGTCCATAATTTGAACTCAACAGTGGCTGACTACCACAACCTCCTGGAAGCTTGATTCCTTCACATCTGCAACTAAGAATAATAATAGTACCACCTGCCTTATGGGGATATGAGGATTAAATGACTGAACACATGAAATCTGAATACACATGAAACTGGGTCTGGCACATGGTAGTACTCAGCATCAGCTATTACCATCGTCACCACTAGGAGTTTTACTTAGAATTCTATCACATGGAACCTTGTTGTCCTTTACTGTGCTCCATTACAGCAAAGAACATGAAGAAAACACTGTCACTCCTTAATGCTTCTTGCCTGCGAGCTCTAATAATCAAAAAGGCAATTTAAAGGCAAAAAAGTAACTTTATTGACTGCTAATCTTACCATGAAATGTCTATAAGAAATAATTACAAAATAATGCAGGTTTCTTTTTACATACTTTTGGTATCATCTTGATATGATGATCCTTTCACAGAAAGGATTATTTACAGTTTATGTAGATATAAAGCTCACTGTTGCATATACAAATGTAGATGTGCAGAGGCAATATATACCAAAACGGGTACACTGACAAGTGACAGATACGTAAGAAATGCAGAATAAATAACAGCTTTATATATTTCTTTTCCTTTTTATTTTTAAAAACAATTTCCAAATACAAAATATGGATTATTCAAAGTGGATTTTTCATATACATATATATAATTCTGCTGCAAACAGTGGATCAAAAAGCAAAAGTGTTCTTAGCATGATTCATCTTTGAAAACCCATAGGACTATTCAGAAATCCAATTAGAAAGAGTGTGTGCAAAACCACCAACAATGTCAGCAAAACCTTAAAGATCTGATTTTGGTTGAAGTAGCGAGAAAATAAAGTATAAAGCAGTACCTGTTTACAGTAATTAAATATGTTTTTTCTTTATCTTTCTTTCTTAAATATGTCTTTTTTTAAATGTCTGCAAGAAACTCTAAGGGCTAAGGAAATGCACTGCATTATGATCTGGGCTCCTCAGAGTACAAATCTCACCAGGCTTAAGCATCATCCATAAGAAATGGTGGATTACTTAATGACTTATAAGTAAAACAGTCATTAAATGATCCTTTCATACTTTAATCCTTTTATGCAGAGACTGAGATACTTCCATACATTCCAATATCTCCAACTTTGGTTCTATTAAAGTATTTGATAAAAGCAAAACAATTTTGTGACCACAGAACTCTATGGAACTTTTTTTCCTTTTAAAGTGTCAGGTGAACCTAACGTGATGAGGCAATGTTACCTACACATCCGCGACCCAGCACAGGAGGGACAGCACAGGCGGGGCATGTTCCAGCTCACCATTTGTTGTATAATACTGACTCCCAGCCACGGGTAACACTGTTTATGTTCCGCTGTACCCTAAATCTATTTCGTTACCTGAAAACATAATTTTGTATAAAAATATGATTGTTTCTTTAGATAATATATAGTTTTTTTAATAAAACCGGGCAGATAGAAAAAAATGGTATATCAAAATATGGTAAACAAATGTTGTAAAATACTAAATCATTAAAAATATCTTATAGAAAGACATTGTGCTATGAAGTTCTCTCCTGAAGTGTGAGCAACGTTTTTACTGTACATCAAAAGATTGATAAATTCACTCCCCTGACTTGGTTTCATTATATATTGTAACAGCAGCACAACAGGTAACTGTCTTAAAAATGGCCCTTTCTCATACACTACGTCTTCTGTACACTTTTACTTCAAAATTAACAAAAGACACCCCCAGGATCAGTGGTTTTCAACTGTTGCATATTAGCTCCATCTGGAGAACTTTAAAAGGCAACTCTACCTGGGTCTCGCCACAAGAGAATGATGTAATTGGTCTGGTGGGAGACTCAGTCATTATTTTCTAAAAGCTCCCCCAAAATTCTGTTATACAGTCAGTGTTGAGAATCATGGCCAAAGGCACATGAGGAAACAGTCACTCTGAACTCTACATATATCAACTGATTGTCTGCAGGTATCATTCACTCAGTGACATATTCTCAATCTTAAGGAATTCCATGTATAAAAGATAGTCATGGAAGCCAAAATGAAGACATAGTAAGCTTTAAACACATATAAACATACACAATCCCATGTATTTATATATGTATAATATATACACAGAGTATTTTGGTTAAGCAGAAACTAGCATTGCCATAATTTGTTCTTGATAATTAAACAAATAAAGCATCACCAAGCACCAACGTTTTCTAAGACATTTTCCAAAGTTTTAACAGACACTGGTTTTGTAAACTCCACAAAATGCATTACAACGTGAATAGAATTCATCTGTTACTTGGATGTGGAACTCAAATGAATCCTGGAGCTTTCTAGAAGATCACAGAAGAGGACATGGCACTGAGCGGGATGAAGGAGTCACAGGCATCACAGCATGCACTTCTGGTTTTCTGCTTATTGCTTATGTGCTTCCGTCATGTACGTATCTTTGGCTTGCTACAACCTCATGATTTTGACCACTCCATCAGTGTTCACTTTGGGACAGCCTCAGGGAGGAAGCAATGGGTATATAGAGCAACCATCTCTCTGTTAAAAGAAGACAGAATCTTCCCTCTTTCCTCTCCCAAACTATGAGCATTTTATGAGGGAGTGGTAAAAAATTTATAAGCAAACAAATCTAACATCTTTCACGTGATAAAAAAATGTGATGTTACATGTAACTGAACTAAAAAGCATCAGATGAGCAAACACACCACACTCCAATATTCCGAAGGCTTTGTAATCAGTAAAGCGCATTTCCTTCTGAAGGATCAGTGAACTTCCAGGCACTTGTCTTGCTGTACATTTTCTGTAGTTCTTTTACTTCTGTGTAATACTTAAAGTGCAATTGTTCCAAGGCTTTTGTTTCCATCATCACAAATATTATAAAGAAAGAGCTATGTTTAGGGTGAAGAAGATATGGCACAAGTAATACGTAAAGAACCTATGACTTTCGCATCCTCTAGCAAACAGTAAGCTGCCTGTACAGCTGCACACAGACGGACTTTATACAACAAACTCTGGAACTTCGTCATGAGTGAGATCCAGAGAAAAGTATTTGCTGGTTCTTTTGACTGGAAAAGCATCTTGGATGTTGATGCACTGCTGGGCCAAGCAACTGTTGCAATAGAGGCCTTCCTCATCCAGTTCATGGCCACATCCAAAGGTGTAACTCTGAGCAGTGTCCTGACACAGACCTGCAATGCGCAGGAAGTCTTTCTGGTAAAGTCTGATGTCATCGAGGCTCAAGCTGTGTCGATCAGTGGAGGTCTTTGGTTTCCGACATATAGTCTGCAAGATAAGGGAAGGTTGAAACAACTTTATAGACTAAAGTGAAACGTAAGCATATTTGCCTTGTAAAGAGAGATGCTACAGAACCACAAAAGTTTAAGTAATCCTTACATGTTAGAAAGTGGTTTCCAATCTGTGGTTTCTGGGCTATATGGGGAAATATATCATCAACACCACCTCCAACAGTAATAATAGCAGCTAACATTTACCGAGCAATTACTATGTGCCAGGCCCTGACCTAAATACTCGGCATGCATTAACTCATTTAATCTTCCTAACAGTCCTAGGAAGCAGGCACTATCATTCTCCTCATTTTACAGATAAATAATCCAAAGCACAGAGGTGCAAATACAACAGGAATCCAACCATCCCTAGCATTTCAGAAATCAAGTAATTATCTTGAAATAAGGTCATATAGGTAAAGACATGGCTTCCTTTTTTTTTTTTTCACTAGGATATGGCAATTCAGACCTTTTAGGCCAAGGTCTGTTATTATTTTATTAAGAAATGGGAAAATAAACCAATTATTATCAAGAAACACAGTTTTTCTCTTTAAAAGGCCAGAACTCTTGGGTTGAATATAAAGTGTTCTTGGTGCTGGATCAGATATAGGGTGTTCTTGGTGTTGAAGAGGCTGGGAGGCAGGCACCAGGACTAAGTTCCCGAACACGAGTCGGGGGTGGGGGGGTTCCGCCAAATGCTGTACACAGCAGGGGGCAGACTTTTTTATTATCCCAAGAGGTGGTATTAGAAATAGGTTAAAAATGATTCTGATAATTATATGAATGGAAGATATGTAATGGGTTATTTAAGGAAACCAGGTATTATATCTTTAAATTTTGCTGCTTCCCACCACAAAGGACAACACTGTTAGAATAAGATACAATTTTTGCTAGAGGCAAAAGTTCCAGAAGCACGTTTTAGTAGGAAGTGTCACATCTGAGTGATCCCTTGTGCTGATGCAGTCTTCCCAGGCTCCAACGGGATTTCACACATAGAATCATCTGGTCATCCCCACAAACTCTCAAGGAAGGCACACAAAGTTCTCCCCATAGTGTAGGTGTGGAATCTGACTATCAGCTGTGCTCCAGAAACATCTCAAGAGTAGATTACTCATTGCAGTTTTCAAAAAATATTTCATAAACATCATTTTCACATTATGATTACTTCAACGCAAGTAAGAGAAAGAAAAGACAAATGAGAAAAAAGGGAGGAAAGAGGAAGAGAAAAGTAGGGGACAAGGAGAGCCAGAATGCAAATGAAAAAAGAGAAACACACACAGAAGGGAAAAAAACAAGACACAAAAAGAGCCCAAGAAAGAAAGGCAGGAGGAGGGAGGACGTGCTCAGGAATTAGGGCCATCAGTTACTCATTGCATCCAAATGCTGAAACCATGAGTTTCAGAGTATTTTATCTATATTGCTGGACATTTAATAGTTTAACCAGTGATCACAGGTTGTCAAATGCTCTAGGCTCAGCATACTTTGAAAATTCAATCTGAATGGAATAACCAGAGTGTGGAAACATTTCTGCCAGAACACACTGACAAAAAATATTATTCTCCCAGGTTGAGGACAAGCAACACACACAGACACATGCATGTGCACACGTGGTTCACCTGAAGCCTGAAGACCAGAGGCTTCCCAACCATATAAAATGTGAAGCAAAATCTATACTTTATCTAAGTAAAACTCAACTCAAAGATAAGCAGAACTAGCAAATAAGATGGAAATAAATTCAGAATAAAGCTAGAATGTACGTATCTAGGAAGGATCATTTCCTTAGGGTTTTTAATTTTTGCTCATTTGTATACATGTAAGTTACCACTTAAAATTTTCTATAACTTCAGTTTCCTAATTGATATTTTTCAATTCCTTTAATACCTGTGGAAGAGAATCAGTACTCTGGCCACGAAGCTTAACAACTGTTTCTGAAGAGCTCGAGGTGGAAGACCCAATTTCTTTCACAATCAACCCTGAAATAAAACACAGAGATAAAAACAATAAATACTTCAAATTATTCACACCTCTTGCCATATATTCTGACATACTGCTATCAGGAATGAAAAATCAAATATTAACCATTACCAAAAAGTTTCACTGTGATTCTTTGGTGGCAGACAACCAGAACAGCACACACTCTCTCTCATCTTACAGTAAATAGAGGTTAATGAGTCAATGTAGGGTTAGAGTGTAGGAAGATGTTTAGAGTCTGAATTTTCTAAAACAAACTTCTAATTAAACTATTTATGATGAAGTTAGAGACAAGAAGCAAAGACTATAGGTGTAAAGCAGCCTCTTTACTGCATCTCATAAAGCTTCCCCTCCTCCCCTTTCTATTCAGCAGCAACATTAAACTTAACCCTTACTGAACACACGCCTTCTAGATTTGGTTTGGCTTGGATGTATAGTGGTGAATTGTGGGGGCTCTGGCCTCTGAAGTCAGACAGATCTGGCTGGATCCCGGCCCAGATAACTAATTAGCCATGTGTCCTGGCCAGTTACTTAGCCTCCCAGTGTCTCAGTCTCCTCGTATAAAATCAGGCCAATAACAGCACCTGCCTGCTAGTTTTAATGATAATTACACAGTGAATGCATAAAAGGGTGAGGTACAGGGACTATACATGGATACACTCAGTTCATGGCAGCTCTTTTTGGGTGATGGGACACTTGGCACATACCTCCTGCAGCAGATCCCCCTGGTAGGAGACAAACTGGGAGGCCACAGTGAAAATTCAGTACTGGGTCTTTGAGAACAACAGAGCACCTAACGTAATCACTTTAGCACTCAGTGGAAACCCACTAAAATTTCAGAAGCAGAAATCCAGGGCTGACATTTCCCTATGTGACTGGCATATGAGTGAAGCATTGAGTAGAAACATGTCTCAGAAGGTAAAATTACCAATAAGAACTAGAGGTGTAAGTGAACACCGCTGAAATTTTTCTTGCCAATGGATGAAGCAAGTGTACTACAGGTCAAGCCCTAGATCAGTAAGGCCAAATGGCTTCTTAAAAAACAACAACAACAACAACAAAAAAAAAACAAACTTTAAGTAATGTGATTCTTATTCAACTACTGCTAGTAGTCTACAGAATGACTTGTGTTCTATCCCTTAACTCTTTAGAAACATCTCGTAATGACTCAGTGTCTAGCATATGCCATAAATATATTAAGTATTCAATAATTAGTTCAACTGAAACATGAAATATGAAGACATTACCGGTTTACAAGTAGACACTTTAAAAACTCAGGGGATACTCATGTTTTAGGGGTTAGTACAAATGGCTTTAGTAGAGGATCTAGAACGATCTTTATCTTCTAAAGAGCATTAAACCTTTAAACAAGTTGTCATGGTTCTTTTTCGATTTCCTCGTAAATGTGTCCTCGGCTATCATGCCTGTAAAGACTCTTCTCCAAACCCAGACCCACCATTGGAAAAGTCAACACCGAGCTGGTGCTCAAAACACTTAACCAACTCCTATCAAACTCTGTAAGAATGAAAGACAGTGTGGTATACTTCATCACTACTCAATCTTAGCTGAGTGTTGTTGTTTTTTTTGAAAGATATGGAACACTTCACAAATTTGCATGTCATCCTTGCACAGGGGCCATGCTAATCTTCTCTGTATCACTGCAACTGAGTGTATGTGCTGCCAAGGCGAGTACTTAGCTGAACGTTTTATAAGCAATGTTTAAATGCTCAAATTATAGAGAATTTAGAAAACCAAGATGATGTAAGAAAGAAAATAAAATCATCTATATTTATAACCCTAACATCCAAAGAAAAGGCTATTAACAGTTTTATGTTTTTTAAATACACAGATAAATATTCTTGTTTTTAATTAGATCACATTTTATGTAATTTTTACTGTTTACCTTAACTATCCTTCTTATGTTATTAAATATTGTTTGAAAATCTCAAATTTAATGGTTATATATCATTGTATGAATAAGGTATAATTTAACCACTTGTTCTTTTTTTTTTTTTTTTTTTTTTTTTTGACAGAGTCTCACTCTGTTGCCCAGGATGGAGTACAGTGACGCAATCTCGGCTCACTGCAACCTCTGCCTCCTGGGTTCAAGCGATTCTCCTGCCCCAGTCACCACCACCAATGTAGCTGGGATTACAGGCCTGCGGCTAATTTTTTTTTTGTATTTTTAGTAGAGATGGGGTTTCACCATGTTGGCCAGGCTGATCTCCAACTCCTGACCTCAGGTGATCCACCCACCTTGGCCTCCCAAAGTGCTGGGATTATAGGTGTGAGCCACTGCACCTGGCCTTACCACTCATTCTTTAATTATTTTTATAACATTTCAACAAACTTTTTTTATATATAAATCTTCTTAAACAGCCCGGCTTTTTACTTAATTTTATTTCTATTTAAAATTAACAGTCTTATAAAAATTAAATGCAGAAATATATAAATGCAAAGTCCAGGTCAGCTTCCCTCATACCTCCCTTCCCCAAGGTACTGTGGCAGTTTTTAGACCATTTCCTTTCCACAAACATATACACACAGAGCTATATACATGGACCTATAATGTGCATATAATTGTGAATTTAATTTAAATTAAAATGTAATTATAAGGAGAAAATTCAATATCATAAAGTACATGGGCAAAAAGGGGCAAAGTTTGGTATATGAACTCTAAGCATGTTTAGGGTAAGCAGCCTAATGAGTCAGTGTTGGTCAGAGAGATGATTCTCTGCAGCCACAGGCAGGTGTGGGAAGCCAGGGTTCTGTTGGCTTAGCAAACAGAATTCTGAAATAAAAGATGCCTCCTGCTCTTGAAGACTAAGTGCCAGGATGGTAGTGACTGTGTATCGGTCTGGTTCCTCTCTGATTTCCAGTGCCTGGCACCTGGAGGAAGAGGTTCGATGAACATAAGGAGCTGTGGATTTGCCAGAGCAGGGACAGGCTACCCCAGTCGGGCCCTTCATTCAATCAAAGCTGGAAGGAGCCATTTCAATAGTGCTAGTTCCTGAGGCATATTTCTCTAAAGAACAGACTGATTCATGATGTGTGACAAAAGCAGTTAGATGTGACTGATGTCTATAAACAAAACTGATACTGCTGCCATTTTTTAAAGATAGCATCTTACATGTAACAGAAATATATATGGTGTATTATATAACTATAGTGAATGCATGTTTTCTAGAAGAATTCATACAAATATGGAATTTAAGAGTGTCTTTTCAGGTCAACCCGTTTTGACACTTTACCTCCCAGACTCCTCTATCAGTATAACACAGTGGGAAAAACAAAAAACAAAAAAAACCCAAAAACCTGGAGGCCTACTTCTGTTTCTAGCCATGTAGGATTTGTCCTCTTTGAACTATAGGTTAACTTACCTGTAAAAAAGAGGCCAGACTGAAGGGGTCTACAAGGCCTTCCAGATACATTATATGATTCCCGACACAGCATTAACATAAAGAGAACCCTACTATACAACTACCTTTTGTCCAAAGCATGGAGCACAAAATGCTAATTCCCAATCCTGGGTGTTTCTCCTCTTCCCTTCCTTTCACAGAAGGCACAGGATCCTGCAGTTTACAACACTGACCTGAAGAGCCTCTTAGTGCAGTCCAATCTCTGGTCTAGAGCCCCCAGCTCACCCCTTCTATTTTCTGAGGCATGTGTTTTTCAGTCCTGGATAACCCGCTACCAAAGAAGAATAACTTCCCGTAAGAGCTCACCAGAGTGTCCGTTCAGCTTCCGTGACATGAGCATGTCCTCCGTGATGTAGATGCACATGTCTGGGCTGACTTCCAGACACTCTTCATTCATCTGCTCCAGATCCCGGGGGTCATCAACCAACATCTCTATTTCTGACACAGAAGAAGGAAAAGACAGTTAATGACAAAAAGGGAAATGACCATCATAATATACAACCATATTTTGAGGGTGGCTATGTAATTATTCACATTTGAAAATAAATTTGCTAATGAGACTCCAATAGGAAACTCCAGGGACCATTTTCAACAGGTGCTACTTGTTCTTTCTTTCTTTTTGATACAAAGTCTCACTCTGTCACCAGGCTGGAGTGGTGTGATATCTGCTCACTGCAACCTCCGCCTCCCGGGTTCAAGCGATTCTCCTGCCTCAGCCTCCCGAGTAGCTGGGACTACAGACGCGCACCACCACGCCCACCTAATTTTTGTATTTTTAGCAGAGATGAGGTTTCACCATGTTGGCCAGAATGGTCTCGATCTCTTGACCTCGTGATCCACCTGCCTTGGCCTCCCAAAGTGCTGGGATTACAAGTGTGAGCCACCGCGCCTGGCCTACTTGTTCTTTCTTATAGTATTGCTGCATTATCTATGTTTTTTAATACTATATTTGCCAACTATTCTGTATTTTTTAAGAAGAAAAACTATACTACCTTGTTGCAATGACAAAGGACAAACTGAAACTGATGGGCCCTTTGCCTGATGCCAAAGCAAGGCTCACTGACACAGGCAGATGACAGTTCACAAGGCCCCCCATGTCCATAGCTGCCTATTCTCAAGGGAACTGAGTGACTTGAGATCCACACAAATTCTACAGAAACCAAACAGATGGTCTGCACTTTTCTTTAACAAAGTCTATCTTTTCCGTCAAGCCTGAATGCTACAGCACTTATTTGAGACAGAAAAATAATAAAAAGAGGGACACAAATGTTAAGTTTGGCTGAGATAAGCCATAGGATTCATCTTACCTCCTTAATATGCAGTAAGTTCCTATCAGCCAGGTGCTATATTTCTTTTTTCCTCCCTATAGTTCTGGTTACATGGGAGGTGCTTCAGAAAAACATTACTAAGTAACTCAATGGCATGGACTCCAATCTTTATTTTGTGGGGTGGGGAGGGGTCCAGAAGTTCAAGATGTTTCTGTCACTATTACTGCACTCCACTGTGCTGTCCTAACCACTGTTTTATTTAATCTGGGAATCAGAAATACAGACACAAGGGCAGCAGGACTAATTTCCAATCTACTTCACAGAAACGGCTAAGACTTTCAGTCTACAACCATCCAATCTTGTGGCCGCAAAGGATCACAACTAGAGGGATGTTTTGTTCACAGTCAAACACAAGCAACTCAACCAAGTCATTGGGGAAGACAACAAGACACCTCTTCCACTCTATTACTACTGCCTAAAGTTGCCCTCCAGACACCAGTTCTATAGAACCACTGCTTGAAAAAACTGGGAGACTAAATAGAGAGCCAGTGAGGGGACAGTACTGTTACCATCGTCCTGTAAGTCCTCTTCCAGCCGGTCTTTGCCGCCACTCTCCACCCCTGAGGTGTGGGAGCTGCCATGACTGGTCATTGAGCTGCAGGTTTTCAGCTTGCGGTGGATGGCACTGCTGGAGTAGCTGTCTTCTGGCCCCGTGTCCCGGGGCTTGGTGTCTGCCTCAATGCCCGAGGTGTGGGAACTGCTGTGGCTGGTGGTGGAATGACGGGACAGGCGCTTGTGCTTCATGCTGCCCGCACTGCTCCCGCTGGCCCGTGACCGTTTTTCCAGCTGGTCCATGTCAAGGTCCAGGTTGTCACTGATGTAAGATTCTCGGTACTGCTTCTTCTCTGTGTAGTGGGGAACACAGTTCATCAACCAAGACAGAAGGAACGGCTGGTGAGCTTAAGTGACTCATCAGGCCAAGAACAAGGATAACTTCAAATTCAGAATCTAGTGATTGGAAAGTAGTAATAATTTAGATAGGAATTTGACTTCAGAAGACTGAAAAATGAATAAAAACCAGTGCAACAGATTTGAGGGGGATATTTAAACTACTTAGTTTTTTGAAAGCTTCAAGCAGTATAAGAAGAGTGGTATTTAAAGTGCAGTTACAGACCACTTCTTGTCTGCAAATTTATTGGTCCATAGTGAAATAAGTTCAGTGAGCAATATGAACATTTAGAAACTTCCAGAGCTATGTGACATTGCCATGATAGCCACCAATGTGATTTTGTATTTTGCGAAAGTATCCATAGCATATTAAATATTTAAAAAATCTGGCCCTTTTCTGCAGATAATTTCAGAAGCACTGCTCTAGAAGACTACTTAATAAATATAATTATGCTAATTGCCATTCATTTTATTTGTTCATTTGTTCAATTTGTTCCACTGTTAGCTTAGCTCTAGCTGCTGAATACAATTTAAAATAAAACTATTCTTCTGAGAATTTCTTGTGAATATTCTAAAATTTGGATTTTCATTAATACAAGATTGATTTTCTCCACTTAGGATGAATTAGTGAGGCTTTATCATCTACTTAGAAAATACCAGTAATCACTACTGGTTTGATGGTTTCCAACTCTGATTGGTAAAGCTGTTCTTTGATTTAACATGTCAGTGCTGTTCTTTAATGCAGTCAAACACACAACACTGCAAAGTCTCTTTTATTACATACTAAACTAACCATTCCATTAAGGCACAAAGTTACAACCCAGCTGCCAGTTACAACTCAACTGACACAAAAATATTATTTTTGTCTTTCAGGTCAGAAATGTAAAGTAAGGAAGAAGTTTAGATTCCTTGCCTTTTTAATACTGGTGAGAAATAATACAATAAAACAATGTTAAAAATGGAGAGTGCATTTGGGGAATGTTAAGTTGATCTAATTTTAGAAACTAGTAGACTAATTGGGTTCTCAGGGGCCTGTTAATGGATTTTAATTGTCTTGTTTCTTGGTTAAGTGAAAAGACTTGCATGCCTGATGTCTAAATCCAGCTCGGAAGTATAATCATCACAGGGTCCCTAGAGAGAAAATGAGCAGCAGGAGAAAGAAAAGATGCGCCTTCTAGGATGCAAAATGCAAAAAAAAATGCTTGGAGAAGGCTATGTGCACATTTCCAGGTTCCAGCCTATTCACATCGTTCTAAGGAACTGGCTGAAACACAAAGGTGAGTATGTGTTGCTACACAGAAAGCAGGCTGAAACCAGATACCAGAGCTCCACGCACACATCATCACAACAAAAATGCATCCATGTACAACTTGTCAGGGAGCAGACTGGGGCCTAACAATCCCCATCTTCTGAATCAGCAGGTGTGAGATGAAAGTGGACAGCTAAAGCAGTTTGCAAAATTTACTGCAGTTTCTATTCACTGTGGTTTCACAGTAATAGCTATGTGGCCCCTGGACGAGTGGCAAGCGAAGAGAAAAAAGTAAAAGTCTCTAAGTTGTTGGAGTTCCATTTTTCTAAAATAATTAGGAATTGTGGGCCTAATCATTTAAAAGCTTTTTTGTATCTTTACATACAGCCTTTTTACTTCCAACTTCCTGATAGGTTCAGAGGTCAGTATAGTTCCTCTATATTCACTAGTATACTCACGAGAAGACAAGTACTTGCCAGCCTGTTTTCTACCTATTCCTGTCAACATGTTAGCATGGCCTGGGTGTTCCACATGGCTGGCTTCTGTTCCCTCCCTAGTGCTATACCAGACCCTTTCCAGACATTTAAGAAGCTTCACACCGTTCAGTTACAAACTTAGAGAAACATTAAATAATTCTGAAATGTTTTCTAAGAAATGTAAAATGCAACCTCTCATCCCCCTAATAATCACTGGTGTCAACAGTACAGAGCATCAATATGCCTGTGCTCTTTTTACTCCCTCTGTTGTAAAAGCCCAGAGACAGTGAGGTTTTTCATACACTATTTTAGAAAATAATGCAGTAAATGTGACTACTTATCCTAGGAATAAGCTCCAGCTGTTGAATAAAGTTAGGCTTAAACATTTTTTTAATGACGCAAGGCATGTTTTTGCTTCTCTTCTAAACCCTATAGAAAAATCCTTGTGATCATTTTCTACTAAAATGCTAACATAGTGTTTTAGACAAGGTGACTCTACATAAAATTAAGAAAATCACAGACTCTCTTTATGCTGTTTTTTGCTAAACTAATGCCCAAAAAAGGGCTTTTCGTGTTAAAATGATAGAGCCCTTAAATGGGGGTGAGATCATTGGATTTAGGCCAAAGTTGACCCAGAGAAACTTAATTTCAGGCCTTTTTCAGACCTGGAAAACCTCTAAGTAGAAGAAACTAAGTATGTGTCATTTCTTCATTCCTCTACTGCTATGGTTTGAATGTCTGTTCCCTTCTAAACTCAGGTTGAAATCTAACTGCTATCATAAATCATATGATATCAAATATCACAGTAGTAACACGTGGGAGTTTAAAGAGATGATTAGATCATGAGAGCTCTGCTTTCATGAATGGGTTAGTGCCATTATTGCAGTAGTGGGTTTATTATGAGAGGCGGAGTTTGGCCCCCTTTTACTCTTTCTCGCCCTCTCTTTACCCTTCCACCTTCCATCATGGGATGAAGTAGCAAGAAGGCCCTTGGTAGATGCCGGCCCCTCAATCCTGTACTTCCCAGCCTCTAGAACTGTGAGGAAATAAACTTCTGTTCTTTAGAACTTACCTAGTCTGTGGTCTTTTGTTACAGCAGCACAAAACAAACTAAGACACCTACTCACTTAAGCCTCCGAATACACTTGGTACTATGGCTGGCAATGAACAACGCCCTGTCTCTCTGAAAACTCAAAATTCTTTGTAATTTTTACCTTAGAACCTAAAGAGGAAGGTCATTAATTCTTTTAGGCTCTAAAGGGATCTCTTAAGGTCATCTGAACAAAAAAAATGTACTAAAATGCTGCAGGCAGAAAGCTGATAGAACAAATCAACTTCTCAAGGTGCCATGTTAGACGTTTAGGAATGAAGCTGACTTGGCAAATTATGGGCTCTGCACCTAATTATGTCACCTATTCTCACAGGTTCTCCTGCTTCTTCATCCTCCTCCTGTCCCCATCTGAATTCCTTTTCATATTCATGTCAGCACAGAAGAGAGATATTTGTTACACTGATGAGTCATCGTGGGGAAGAAGTGGCAATCTAGCAGCAGCGGAAGCCAATACACCTGACAGTTATACCAATTCTCTCTGAAGACACAGGCAGTTTGTGGCAGACAGTGAGGAATGATTCATGTTCTAATCGCTACGAAATTACAAGAGAATTGCCAAACCAGGTCTCATTTGGATTGAGAGATAATTTTTGAGAGAAATCTATCAGAAGCACAAACCTCTATAAGGTCTTTTGTTTGTTTAAGAAAGGATGGGTATTTGTCTTGTTTCTAAAGGAAAGATGAGGTCTGAGGTGTCAAAACTTGTCTCAGACATGAACCTAAAATATGAATCTTCACCCTGATATCCACACAAATACACCAAATCCAATCTAATCAAATTACTGTTAGATATTACAACATGAATTTGTAAAACTAATTTTTGCAAAACAAATCTTTGAAAGCATAAACAAAACCCCAAAGCATTAAAAAAAAAAAAAACCAAATATGTAATGTAGCAGTTTTGAGGATTAGGGTTGGGGTGTGTTAAATGGAGGAAATCCAGGGTGGCACAACTCAAGATAAAGGGCTATCAGATTAATGTAAAGTTGAAGTCGGATGTTACAGACCCTTAACACTGCCTTCTTTCCCACCCTGACTTGATGCCCTTTTCAGGGTCCAGTACTCTGAGGCCCCAGATAGACTGTTTTATTTCATCTCCATCTCAGCAAAGGCCCCACAGGACCAGCTGACTTCCCTCTCCTTTGTTTGGCATTCTTGCTAGAACAGACTTGGGGGCCTCCCAGCTGTCAATCAGAGGCTGGAGACACATCTGTGACCTACCTTTATTGTCACTCTAACCCTAAGAAATAATCACATTGGAAAGAATTCCAGACCACCTGTGGATAATAGCACTAAGGTGGGTCAGTGTATATACAAAGCTCTAAAATGCAGATAAAATCTGGGTTGCAGATAAACCCTTGCCCTGTGCCTTTATGGGTGGCTTTTTGCAAGGATTTTCAAGTCAGGCATGGGAAAACCTTAGAGACTGTACTTGAGAGATAGCTAAATGGAGTCACCTCAGATATTCTGAGTAAGTGCTACGGTAGGTGGGGCTCAAGCCTAACCCTTTGCCTTCTGGAAATACTGAGATGTAAATAGTAATGCTGCTCTCAATCTGGAGAGTCCCAGTCCCAAAATCCAATTCCATAGGAGCTCAAAACCCCCATTCAGAGTAAGAGGCCATGGGTGGCAAAGGTACAATTTGCTTCCACACCCCAGACCCTGCAATACCTTCGTTTTCCTCCAGCTTCCGGATATGGCGCAGGACAGGCTGCAGATTCATATAGAGGCGGTGACTGTTGCTCAGAAGTTGCAGGAGGTGTCTGGAGCGCATGGGGCATCCCGTATAGTATATGAGCTTCCGGGCTGAAGGCAAGCCATCTGGCAAAATCTCAAATTTCTTACCCTTTGGAAGGAAACCATGAATCAAATTCAGGAAGAAAAATCTCTGATTTGCCAAAGTCCCCTTTGTTTCCTACTTAGTAAGGAAAATTATAGATTCTGAAATGTATAAAGTTTCATTTAAAATTCCTTGTGGGATAAAAATTGTTGTTTTTCCATTCAAAAATGTCACAGGACAGGGGATGACCAGAAATTCAGGAAAGCATCTAGCCACAAGGGTATGTCAGTAAACATTGACTATCCAAAACAGCTGAGGAATATCTTTGGTTTCTCTGGCTGGTCAGGTTATTCGTATAATGGAGAAGAGAAGGGTCCATCATAAAAGAACCATCAAATGTAATCCCAACACCCTAACTCAGCAACAAGGCAACCAATTATAAAAGATTCTAAATTATTTACCAATTCTAAAATATTTATTGAACGCTTAAAATGTACCAAACACCTTACCAGGCACCGAAAAAAAAAATTGCCAGTGAATACGACAGACAAGGTTCCTATCCTCATGGAGCTATATATCCCAGCAGGAGAAATGGCAAATAAACACACAAAATAATTACAGTTTATGATAAATTCTTGGAAATAAATAAATAAGGAGTTATATAGTGAACAATACAGGATACCTATTTGGGGTTTAGAAGAAATGGAAAACTTCCCTAGCTAAACATAGAGAGAGCTGGTAGTTGGAGGGATGAGATGGGAAAGAACAATAACAGCTATCAGTAGAGATATAAGGAATCTCATTCTTCAAATCTGATCACTAAGATAAAGTCCTAAGTTGAGGGCAAGGCTTTGCCAAAGTTTCTTACAGTTATGGGATATTATGAACTCTTTTAACTTTCCTAATAATGAATAGGGCAGCTGAAATACAAAAAGGAGTATTTCAGATATAATGATTCTCAGTCACAGAGTGGAGGTAAAGCAAGAACGGAGGCATATTCTAACTACACACCTTAAGGTCTGTACAGAGCAGTATGGGCTTGTACAGCCCAGACAGGGATAAGGTGAAAGTGTTTTGTTTTTTTAAATCTCTGAGCTTTCCCTCATTTTAAAGGAACTACCAGTGGATCCCAATACTGAAATAGTAACAACTGACATTTATTGAGCACTAAGCATGTATCCACTCATTTAATCCTCAAAGCAAGTCCAGGGAGGGAGTTAATTATCCACATTTTAGAATTAAACCAAGGCACAGAGTTTATGTAACTTGCTCAAGGTTATACAGCTAGGCAGAGCTGAGTTGGCTTCAAGAAGCATCATCTGAGAAACTTGTCAAAATAGATTCCTCATCTCTACTGCAGACCCATTGAGTCAAAAACCTCCTGGAGGAGGATGATGAGGCCCAAAAATATGTATCTTTAAAAAAGGCTCCTCAGATAAGGGCAATACACAAACAGATTCAGTAAGCAACAAGTCCAGGACCCTAAAAAACCCTCAATTTCATAAATGTAGTTTATTATAACTTTATTTGGGGCATGAAAGGCGCAAGTGCGTCATAATTTTCTCATTTTCAAACAGCTCAGATCCTTTCACAAATAGCTTGAAACAAAAAAGAGCCAGTTAGGAGGAGACAGGTTAGGCCCCATGTAATATATAAGTAAAGTGAAATCAAATTGAATCATGCCCAAGTAATTAAAGTAATGTGAAGTCAGAAACACATCTTTTGACTTACAGGGCAGCATGGAGTCAATGCCCACATTCTATTTGCAATACAGCCCTTTATTTACATAGGCCATCTTTCTTACAGGAAGAAGCCCATGTGTACAAGTCCTTATCTTCCTTTCTTCATGTATTTTTTTCAGTAGTTTCTAAACAAAGCAGAACTATGAATTTTTTTTTTTTTTTTTTTTTGAGATGGAGTTGCACTCTTGTTACCTAGGCTGGAGTGCAATGGTGCAGTCTTGGCTTATGGCAACCATTGTCTCTCAGGTTCAAGTGATTCCCATGCCTCAGCCTCCTGAGTAGCTGGGATTACAGGTGCCCACCACTATGCTCAACTAATTTTTGTATTTTTAGTAGAGACAGGATTTCACCATGTTGGCCAGGCTAGTCTCGAACTCCTGACCTCAGGTGATCCACTCACCTTGGCCTCCCAAAAGTGCTGGGATTATAGCAGTGAGCCACTGTGCCCGGCCAGAACTATGAATTTTTATGACCAAATGTACACATTATTAACTATAATTCTTTGAACCCTACCAAAAAATGGATATAGCTGGCAAAAGAGAGAAATATTTGGGAAAAATCAAGACGTTGCTCTAACAAAAGAAAATGTATCATTCTCAATATTGTAAGAGTATTTTTCCTGTTAAGAATTGCAGACCTCTCTTTAAAATAATGGGTTTTAAATAGTCAAATATTAATAGAAACATCTTTTTACATAATTCTTTATTCTTTGCTCAAGAGAGGTAACTTTAAAAAGAACTGGCTAACCTCTACATGAAATACCTTCTGCAACTAGAATAACTTAGGGTCATGTGCTAGGGACCAAACACAAATTAAAATTACTAACTTCTTTTGCTATAAGAGTCTTTAACTATAAGATTCTTTGATTTTAAGTTCACTACTGATATGTGTGACAATGAATCTATAGCATATGCATTAGAATACAAGAAAGCAAATTATCTTCAGTGTCAACTTCTTAAAAATAACAGCTTTTGTGCCTGAGACAATATTGTTTAAAAACAAAACAAAAAATAACAAAAACCCAAACAAGTTGCAATTAATGAGACTTTTCTTTTAAGCCAGTTATTTTAAACTTACCACAAACACCAACTTTCCAACATTCGTCCAGGGGAAATCATAAAGTAATTGTTTCTCTTCATCTAAATTCTGTGAAAAGAATATGCATACGGAGTTAATGGGAAAAATGATAGATACTGTAAAATGGCTCTAATTTCTTTCCCTGAAAACCAAAATACAGTAATTAAAATCTGAAAAAAGCCCCCACATCTCTTTGGAGAAATACAGACAGTAATTAAAAGATTGATGATAACAATTCTGTGGCTTTTGGTTCCTGTGTGACTGTATTAACTAACCCTTTTAAGGCAAGCTTTCCCTTCTGGTGTATGCCTAAATTTAAATAAAAAGTCCAAAGGACTCAGGTATTCAAGAGATGCAATAAGGCGCTCAGACTTTCATAATTGGGTATTTTGCCTACATCAAAGACATCCTTTCACTTTCCAGTGTCTTGCAGAAAGAGGTATCTGTCTCCCTTTTTGATGGCTGCAGGATAACACTGTCCCACCTGCTAAAAGGTGACAGTTACTACTAATTTAAGGGGTAAGTTTTATCAGAAAAATATAACGGAAATTAAAACGTCTGGTCAGGCACAATATTAAAATGTTGTTTTTCTTTCCACTTACAAACGCTTCAAAGGATAAAAGAATATTTAAAATCATTGACACATAGAAACGTTTGGATATTAACGAACTGTTAGTGATCTGTCAGTGATGAACCTGGGCTAATCTTTGGCTTATTGTTTTCTGTTATTTCTTATTACTTATTCTTATTGTTTTCTGTTATTTCTTATTACTGTCAACAATCAGGCTGAGTCACTTCATCCCTCCTACATCATCCACATCTGTGCTAGACAAATGGGAAATGATGACCAGCCAGTGGCCAAAAATGAACTACTGAACCTGTGGCAGGACCACAGAGGCATGCTGCAAACATAAGACATGGCCGATAGCATTTGACACTTAATTCTCATTTACCAACCTGAAAAATCTGTATTCCCCTCATGGTCAATCCAAGAGTCAGCGAAGCTTCAATTTCCCTTTTATCCTGTAGGAATAGGATTTTATAAAAAATTAAATGTTTTTATATATTTTTTCTACAGTGGACAATTTAGCACCAAAGAAACATTTCAGGATTGAAATTCAGGACTGAAAAGCTTTTGACTTAAAATAACTTTGCTCAAGCCTTTCTACATACCTAGTTTCCTACAAGAATTAAGAAAACCATGGGCACATATTAAATCAAGAATGGTATATTCTACTTTTTAAATTCCTGAGATTTCAAAGTTTTAGTGTTTTCACTATATTACATACACTTTTGTATCTGACAATATTCTAAATACTTGTTACTGAAAACTCCAGTTAACAAGGCTATTTTTGCTTTTGCATCGTTTGATGTTTTTAACCTTCCATCTCATAATTACTCTTTTCTCAGATGTTAGAATCTTAAATCTAACGTAATAGTTATATTCTGAGATGCATAAGACTTTTGATGTTTAAAACGGGGCACATCTTCCAGCTCTGAAGCCAAAATTAGGGGCAAGTGACCAAATATTTAAGGCTCTCTCATGAGGATAATAAAGCTGTACAAGCTTTGTATTCAGTTAGTTTGGAAATACTTATTTTTACGAAGTTCAATGATCACTTGCCAATATGATACACAGTCTACCAGCTAAACCATAAACTGTAGAAAATAAACTACAACGAGCATGAGGGAAAAAAAAAACTCCAATTAAAAATTTACTTTAAAATTCAGCCACATCCTTTAAGTGCTCATCTGTAATAAGTATATATAGTGTATAAAGTTCAAAATAGAAATGAAATTACTAAGTAAATATTATGAGATTTCCCAATAAACACAATGAGTATGCAGAGATCTTTTTAAGCTTAGTGCCAACTTTCCCATGAACCTAGGATGAAATATTTTTAAAAAATGTGTCCTCACCTGGCATTAGAAATGTAAGACACAGCCTATTTCTACTATTTAGGCTGTTTCTTTCCAACTAGTATATTTTTACATCAAGAAAAACATATAGTATAAGCTTTAAGAGGAGAAACTAATCCATCATTATATGAGTTTTGGTCAATTTCGCTTTCAAGGATGTACTGACTGCTTTCCAAAATAAGGCTATGCTCATAAAAATGCTGGTTTTCAAGTATAAGGTGTATATTGGTGGGAAATGGGCACAAAACGGTTTTTTTTTCCAGAATGTTCCCTCGTCCTTTGTCTACCTTATTTCCCGTTTATGAGCAGCCCCTAAATGAAGCAGATTTAATGGCTGCCACTGAATTTCTCCAAAGAATAAAAACTGTGAATCAGCCAATATCTTTTCCCCCACTTCATTATGTTACATTTTTATTAAAAATCTTTTTAGCAGATAAGAGTAATTTTCTATGGAATTTAGAAGCACCATACTTTAAGTAAACTTGAAAATTAAGTTTTACACACAAAATAAATTGGGGATATCTACTTCAATAAAAGATTCTTATTTCTTAATAGGATTCTTTAAAATAGCAAGCTTCCCCAGCAAATAAGGCAAAAAGCAATTAATGGTTATTGAGCACTCACTAATGTGCCAGGTATTCCACCTCATTATTTCAGATTCATTATCTCACCGAAGCCTCCCAACCTTGTGAAGCATATTGTATCATCCCCACTTAATAGACAGCTCAGGATTATAGTTGCCTAGGATCCCAGCTATAGCGAGTAGTGACATAGGGTTTCTAATTGACATCTGATTCCAAAGCCACACTCTTACTCTTTCCAACATATCATTCATACTTCTAATACATTTTAAAATATAAACTAATGATCAAAACTGTCATTTATTTGCATCTTCTCATGTCAATTGAGGTGTCACAAATAAAATCTCTTCAGGCTAAAAAAAAAATTACAACTCAGTCCTTCAGGAATTTAGCCAAAGAGATCTTATGGAACTCAATTATGCCTTTCAAGGATGATGGGGCATTAATAATGCATCTCTTGGGCATAGAAGAGAGATAGAAAAAACATCAGTTGGTCCCTTAAGTTTTCTGAACCAGCTAAGAAGATTACTGAGCAATACATCCAAACTAAAGCCCAGTTTCCAATGGTCTAGCTATGCTAATCCTACCACAAAAGGCATAGTAGAGATAACAAGCATAATACTATCAATGGTAATAGTAACAGCAGCCAACTTAACATCATGCTTAACATGTGCTGGGCACTGTTTTAAGTAGTTTTTCATCCAACAATTCCTTTAGTATTCAGCAATCCTAAAAAGCAGGTATGCTGCTGTCCCCTTTAACTATGGGGAAACTGAAGTACAGAGAGGTTAAGTAAGTAACTTGCCTGAGGTCACATAGTAAGGTCACATAGTAAGTTGCTGTCCCCTTTAACTATGGGGAAACTGAAGTACAGAGAGGTTAAGTAAGTAACTTGCCTGAGGTCACATAGTAAGAGGCCAAGCTGAGATTCAATCCTAGGCAGTTAGGCTCAACTTACAGTGCTCTTAACCACTTCCTCCATTTGGTTTGAGAATATAACTTTGAATACTTAAGTGGGTATTCAGGAGTTCTTGCCAACAAAGTGGCACTTATGGAATAGTGAAAGGGGTTCGGAGGAGGAGGGGAAGAGAAGACAAGATGATATAGAGTACTGTGAGTGATTCCCTCACAGTATAACAGTATAACATTCCCTCACAGTATAACACATATAGTGTTATATATTCCCTCACAGTATAACACATATAGTGTTATGTATGTGACCTCTGCCCCAGAAAGGAAAAACGAGGCTAGAAATACACGGGACACAAAAGAGAGTAACTTCCGAGAGTGAGGAACGTGTGGAATACAGTGCCTTAAGCACACAACCTGTGTTATCAAGAAGGCCTTGACTAAATCCTGGCTTTGCCATTTAGTTTTGTGATCTTAGGTGATTCATGTAATCTCTTTAAGCCTCAGTTTCCTGGTCTGTAAAATAAAGATTAAAGTACCTTTCATCTAAAGTTATGAGGATTAAAAAAAATACATATAAAGTTTGCCCAGTAAACACAGGACTCCATAAACATTACCTGTTGTGGTAATGTTCTTGTAACTGACGGATACAACGCAGGTATAGCTTCACTTTGAGGAATATTAAAAATTATTTATCAAAGAAGTTGCAAATGCTATTCCCCAAAGCAGAAAAGCAGATTTGGGGAGGAGAGAAATAACAATGTCAGAATCACTGAAAAAGTCAGATTAACATTTTATAGCCAATTGTCATCTCACTATTAGAACCATTAAAAAATACTCCACCCACTTCCAGGCCAGAGGAAAAGCACCATGGCCTCCAAGACTGACCTGCAATAACAAAAAGCAGTTCAATGAAACTCTTTTAAAAGCATGTAAAAAATGAAATAATTTTTAATGGAAATGAAATCCTAAGGTTTTCCTTCTCAATCCTATTGAGAAGATGTTTTTTTCTCAGAAGCTGAAGACTTAGTTGCCGTTTCGTACCTTATACAATCTGTAGTAATGAACAGCAACGTCGTCCAGTCGGACAGCCTCTTTGATATATTTAAGATGAGCTTCGGAAGCTGTTAGTGCAAACTGATCTTTGTGCATGTTTGGAATGTGCTTCAGGATGTAGTCCTTCCCCCTCTTGGAAACAACCTGTTGGGATACAAGGGGTGTGCAATGCAACATTTGTTGGAGAGATGTAAGTTCTACCCCCACCCCCAAAATGATGAAAGAATGAGAAGCTAAAATAGGCCATGTAAACTGGTTGGTTTCCATTGAAAATTCATTCTGTTTTCACCAACTGTTACGTTACTAGGCTGAATCAGCTAATACTAGAAGCTATAAGGTCAATTTAGTTGTACTGCTGAATACCTAAGAAGAAAAATCACAACAAATAGGAAAAATAAGTTATCTTTGCTTTAAAGTCACCAAGAGAAAAACACTACACAAACTTTCATAATTTTGTACACATAATTGTTTATACTTGCAAGTTTATACTTGGTACCATGAAATACATCTATAGTAGGGCACATCTTCAGGTTCTGGATCCTACCTAACTCTTAAGAAAATTACAGCCACAGAGTGGGAGGTTCTAAATGTTAACCAAAAGAAGGCAGGGGACTGGAAGAAATTCTCTAAAACATTTTTGGTTCTTGCATAAGAGGCTTATATGAACACTGCTGGAATACTTATGAGAAAACCGTTTCATTCAAACACTCATTGTGATTCACTGTGACTTAGATTTTCATCAGACAGTACTCTGGGCTTTCAGATGTCAAATATATAGTATCCAGCAGCTGCAGGCTAAGAGAAAGGTGTTGATTAAAGTCTTAGCTGATTCCATAAGGAATATAACAGATGGAAAGAATTATGCAATGTGAGCAAAAGAGTTGTGCTTAAAATAATCAAAATTTAAAAATTAAGACTTTTTTGTTTTAAAATGTCTTTATATTGACATTTTGTTTCTTCCTATTGAATATTTTACAGAGAATTAAATATGATGAATTAATAGTCAGTTGTCAAGTTCTGCTAAGAACTCAAGTTACACAGATTTTTCTTTCCAGGTTCTTTTCACATGGTAATCAGTTAAATCAGTTATTTAACAACCTTTTTTTCAGGTCAAAAGCACACTGAAAACAGTATTTGTAAGGGCACTAAAGTAGATGGCTTTGGTGATCCCAAGGGTGGGGGAAACTGGTATCTCAGCACACTGGTTGCCCTGGCATACTAACTGGATTTCAATAATCAATATTCAATGAGCACCTGATGACAACCAGAGAATGAAAACATGCTACAGACAGCAATAGTTTGACAGATATTGTGATTTCTCTCCAACAAATGAAGCACTCTAAGTCACACAACAAAAAATTACTGAGTACCTCAATATGAAGAGCTGATGAAATAGAAAAGGTTAAGGTTATGCCCGTCTTTCAGAACACACTAAGAAACAGTTTACTGGGAGCAAGAAATAAATCATTTTAAAATAAGATGTAAAACACAATATCCAGGTTCTTCTTGAGCACTGGGCACCTAGATGGTCTGCCCAGAAGGAGCGACACCTGAGCTGAGTCTCGGAGGATGAGTAGGAGTTAGCCAGGTGAAACAGAGAGGGGCTTCACTGGCTAAAGGAACTGCAAAGAAGAAAGACCTGAAGCATGAAACACCACAGTAAGTACGAAGACATACCAATGGCTGGATGTTGCCAGAGCCTAAAGTTCAAGGTGCAGGACAACCAGAAAGGAAGCTGGAATGGCTGGCAGGGACTATAATCTGGAGAGTTTCTAGGTTATGCATGGGAGCCTGAGCTTCACTCCACAGGTGACAGAGGAGGCCCTGAAAGTTTAAATCAAAAGCAAAATCATCTCATCTGCAAGCTGTGGAGTAAAGACCGAAGCAGGGACAAGCTTCTGCAACAGTGCTGCTGAGAACACAAACCCAGAAACAGTAGGAGCTAAGACAGGGAGAGGAGGCAATGGACATTTAGGAAGGCTAATGGCAACAAAAATAGAAGAGAATTTTATTTCTTAAACTGGGTGATTGGTATTCAAGCACAGACATTACAAGGTGTTGCAGTTGATGGGACAGGACAGGGAGAAGGAATGGTGATAAGGCAGAGTTCCGTATGATTCTCATGTACTCAGAGGTAGGAATACGTAGAAATGAGGTGGCAAGAAGATGAATTTGATTTAGGACATCTTGAGTTTGAAGGGACTATGGGTAAACAGCTACCTTATGGATACAGGGGAGAGAAACAGATTTGGGACTTGCCTTCACATAGGTGATCGTTAAAAGCATTAATTTGGATGAGATCTCCCAAGATGCGAGTGGCTAAGTGTCAGGTACGGCAGCAAAATTTAGCGAAAAGAATCTACTGGATATGTCAATATAAAGCAACTGGTGTCAATATAAAACAAAAGTAGTGCATATTTAATTTTTTACTTCTTTACTATATGATATAAAGCAACCTAACAGGCAGCACCATGAGTAGACTGATGGGGAAAGAAGGCAGATGGAAATGGCTTGAGGAACACTTGTGGGAAGTAAAGAAGCTGAAAAAATCAAATACACACTACCTCTTCAAGATGCTTTACTGAGAAGGAAAGGCAAGAGTAGTAGCTCTTCTTTCCCTCCCCACTTTCTTTCTCAAGGATGGGTGAGTGAGAACCAAACATGAGAAGAGTTAGTTTGGGGAGGGGCTAATGATACAGAAGAGAGACAGAAAATACAGCATAGACATGGAGGAAGGATGGGAAGAGAAAAAGACAGGGTAGAGTGGAGAAAGGGCAGCTGAGACAGTTCACGTTGGAATAACCCACATTTTCTTGCTGAAAGAAGGGGTTAGTTCCTCCCCTCAGAGAGGAGGACACGCAGGCCGGAGCCAGAAGTTGACATACTTGTTCTCTCAGCAAAGGAAAGCGAGGAATAACCTTACTTTTTAAAGAGTTATGTTTTTCTGCCTTCAAAGGGAGAAAATACTGCTTCGGTAAGAGTAGGCAAGAAGGTCAAGGACATGTCAATGCTGAAAGGAGGATGGTAAATTCTAAGCTCCACCGTACTATCAGGATGGATGGCAATCCTCTCCCCCATTCACCATAAGCAGACTAAGTACGTGAAGACATGACGTGCACCACGTTCTTAAGCATTAAATATCTGGGCATCACAAATAATTTGGCCACAGAACATCTGTGTTCCCATTTCTTAAAGAATATGAGTAGCAACACTACGAAATGCCGAAAGAAAACACTCTTTCGAATTTGAAAACAGTGCTTACCCAAGATGGGAAGTAAGCCTCTGGCTCGAAGTATTTTCCATAGTGCTTATTCCTTTTGAAGTTCCCAAGATCAGCCTGCAGGGCAAAGGCTGCCAGCAGGAAGTAGGCCTCCTCTCGGAGCACACACTGAGAATGAAGAACTTGTTTTCTCAGGTGCCAGTAATAATAGTATCTTGCTGCTCTGTCACTAGAAAAATAAAAGAAAACAGAACTCACATTTTGATGGAACAATCCAATGACATGTAAACAGAACCCAAATCCTTCTCTCCATCTGGTGACAGGAGCCCTTCTGTTTCTGCTCCTCCCTCCCACCTCATTGAAAAGGAAGTGGTTGTAGCTAATATCTGATAGCTGCCTCACTGAGGTTGCAGGGAGTCAGAACCCCAAGTCAGATTATCCAGACAATAAAAATAACATTTCCTAAGGCTTACAGCATTTGATTCATTCAGAGAAGAAAAAGGTCTGAATCATTCCACTCTAAAATGGTAAATATTTCACTGAACAAGTATTAGAATAGAAGCTAGACATGTGTTGTCTGTACCAATCTTGCTACAATGATGCTGCACATGTGACATAAATAAGGAAAAATCTGAGGAGCAATCCTGCTTCAGTGTTTTGCTGTTCTTTTTATTAGTTTTTAACTGAACACACTACAAATACTCTGAAGGCCCTTTATAAGTATTTGCATATATACTCTTCTGGAAAAAAATTTGCTTAACAAAGGTGTTCTTTTCCGTTTTTTAAACTTCTCCAAGAAGAAATGAAATCAACGCTTTCCTTAAATCTGTTTTTGGGGATTTTTTTGAAGTGAATGTTACGTTACTGTTATGTTTTCATAGGCACATGTCACGACAATTATTATACTCCCCACAAAAGGAAATACTAACAGAGCACTCATTACAATTTCTTGAGATCAGAAATAAATACAGTCACCATTAAATACGTTAAGAAATGCTGACTGGGGAAAACATGGTAAAAGCTCCAGAAAATATTTACTGGCAAATAGGATGCTTTTGTGATCAAAGTAAAAATGTGTGTGTACATATTTTAATGAGCTCATTTGCCTCTACATTATTTCAGGTTGAATGTTTACCTGAGATTCATAGCTGATGTCATTAGCAGATAACAATAAACACATATGGGTTTATTTAAACTAAGACCATGGTTAAGTAGAAAGAACTTAAAAATAAAGAATTTATGTAAATTTTCCCCCCTTAGGACAGAGTACTTTTTAGAGCACTTTTGTTTATAATGCCAACCACAGATGGTTTGGACTGGTTCATGCCTGGGAAAAGGGGCAGAAGTATAGGGATGCATTAAAACTTAGCCCCAGGGGGTTAACTATTTGTTAAATATATATATTCCTTCTTTCCAGGTCATGCCACACTTACCAGGTAAAATAAGTAAAAACTGTATGTAAACTGAGAATAACTAATGAAGTGTCTTAGCCTTTTAAAAAAAATCCTTATGGGCTAATTTTTTTACTTTTTAATTTGCATCTGGCATTGATAAAAATATCAAGAGCTAATTTTACATATAACTCACTAGCCAAATGTATTTTGTTTCTTTCACATGGAACTTCTCAAAGTTTAAAAATATATAAGCAAAACAGAGTTCATATTTCTAGTATTTTCTATCGGCCAAGAAATCACCTCTGAAAGTTTTCTAGCACTGAATCCTCCTATACAGACTGAGCTTCTGAAACGGTGAATTCTGAATTTGCACCCTGAGCCTACTACTGTTCATGCACACACCTCCAGAAAAAGAATCGATTACCTGCCCTTGTCAAATTGCATCTAAGATTCTGATAGGATAGCTTCACTGGGCTTAATCTTGGTTTTAAAGGCTACTGCCAAGAATATAAACAAGACCCCAAACATGAAAAGAAAACCGATTATATAAACACCCATCCACTTTTATAGGAGAGTTCCTGCCTCTGACCCACTCCCACCTTACCACTGGAAAAGAACATCATCTTTTAATCAATCTCCTCACTCTTTACAAAAGTGCTAGTTTCTTCTAGAAATAAGTATCTTTTTGGAGACTGATTTGTTTATGAAGACGTGGAGTGGAGAAAATGTGGGCCAATGATACTGTTAATATTTTTATCAATAGTCTAACATTCTTTCATTTAACAAATACTTACTGAATGCCTATTGTATCTCTGTTTTAGGGACTGAGGATATACCAGCGTACAAAATATTAAAAACAAAAAAAACGCTGCTCCTACAGAGTTTATATCCTAACAGGTCAAGACAAAGAATAAACACACATAACTTATTTGGTATGTTAGAAAAAGTGCTATGGGGGAAAAAAGCGTTTAGAATCACTCCCTGTCCTCTTACCTGATCAATCTGCCATTTTCCACATAGTACTGCACACGGAAGTGGATGATCATAGGAGGTCCAAATTGGTCGATACCCTAAAAACAAAAGCACACAAAAATCAAGCTATTTCTAGTTACTTTGAAAATGAGTTTCAAAAGCAACCAAAATACAATTATTTGCAAGATACTTTTTGATCACTGATAGGTTTTATTTACTTATAATGAGTAGGGGCTTGTAGTAGGTAGACAGTTGTCCTATATAGATAACAGGTTCATATAAAATTAGGAAGTTATAAAACAAAACAGGGCACCATCCCTCTATCTGATTTTCATTCATTGTAATGCCAATGACAACATAAGGGAAGATAAAAATAAATGCCAGTGGAAATTTCTAGCTGAGATCCAGCTCCTCGCTCAGCTCTGTTCCCTGTGGTGACCATTTGCTCCTTATTACAAATGTTCTCTTGTTCCTCTGACATTCCACATACCAAATTCTAATATGCTGTTTGTTTATTTAGACATTCATGTTCTTTACTTTGTAGGTGGCTTTGAAGTAGCCTTCTAGTTTATTCCAAGACTCCTTAAATACAAATTAGAGGATCTAGGATTACTATTCCTGACTTACTAGGGAGGTTCTGGAAACACGAGGTGAATTCCCTATTAATGTTCTCTCATGTAAATGAAATTAATGTTTGTGAAATAAAGCACCAGTATAATGAACGGGCAAAGCATTAAATGCAAGTACAGTAAAAGTAGATTTGAAAATTAGTAATAACTTCTAGAACAGAAATTTTGACACCTAGCATAGCCACAAAAGAAGAGCAAATAATTTTTCCATACTTTTCATTTAAAAGCATTATTCCAAGATTACTAAAGTTATTATCCAACATTATTTAACAGATAATCCAGATTCTATTTATTATTTTCTATAAGCTATTAATACTTGATTAATGTGACACTTTAGAACTTATAATTTTCTTTTCCCATTTTCTATATATACTAAGAATATATACTATATATACTATATATACTTTATATACTATACTATATTTTCTACTATATATACTAAGTATATATAGTGTATATATATATATACTTTAGAACTTATAATTTTCTTTTCCCATTTTCTATATATACTAAGTATATATATAGCGTATATATAGTATCTATATATATAGTGTATATATAGTATCTATATATATACACACTTTAGAACTTACAATTTTCTTTTCCCATTTTTTATATATACTAAGTATATATACTACTATATATATACTAAGTATATATACTACTATATATATACTTAGTATATATACTACTATATATATACTTAGTATATATACTACTATATATATACTAAGTATATATACTACTATATATATACTAAGTATATATACTACTATATATATACTAAGTATATATACTACTATATGTATACTAAGTATATATACTACTATATATATACTAAGTATATATACTACTATATGTATACTAAGTATATATACTACTATATATATACTAAGTATATATACTACTATATATATACTTAGTATATATACTACTATATGTATACTAAGTATATATACTACTATATGTATACTAAGTATATATACTACTATATATATACTTAGCATATATAGAAAATGGGAAAAGAAAATTATAAGTTCTAAAGTGTATATATATATACTATATATATATACTATATATAACTTAGTAGATATAGTAGAAAATATAGTATAGTATATAAAGTATTGCTTACAGTTTTCTTCTAATGTATAACAACTAAAATAAACATTTTTTTTAAAAAATCAAAATAATTTTGCTTATAAATGTAATCTCACCCAAGTGACTTCGTATTGTCGTACCTTGCTGGCCTCTTTCTTCCATTCTTTTGGACAATATTTGTAAAGCTTTTGTGACAACTCCATATACACATGTTCATTATCTGTACATTAAAAAAAAAAGGAGACCAGACGCTAAAGAAAGGATTTTTAAAAGAAAAAAAATATAGAAAGAAACAAGTTTCTTTTAAAGCCTCAAGATTTGTGAATGTAGTCTGAATTCACATATTAGAAAACCCAAAGAGATACTAGAAGATAAAAGGTCCTGTGAACTAGACATTAATGATATACTTGTGAATTCTTTTGCTTTTGCAATAACACATACTATTAAAGTATATAATATTTAGAAGAAATCTTAGTTTCCAACTTCGGCTTTTTCTTAGTTTCTAGGGTCATTATGACTTATAGTCTAACTTCTAACACTGTGGGTGTTAGTCTTAGGAAAACATGCTTTTGTTCAGCTCAAAAAAGACTGCTCTCTCTCATACGTACAAAATAATAAAGCAGGGCAGAAACACCATCTTAATTGCTATGTAAGAAATTAGAAAACATGGTATCAGCTCATTTCCAAGTGAGAAGTCTGACCCACATTTTGTGAAGACTAATCTTTAAGACTATTTCTTGTCTGTGTTCCACACACAGCAAAACACAGCATGACAAAATGATAAACCCTTACTCACACTGCCTTTGGGATCAATTTCACGGAAAAGAAACATTTTATGAAAAACAAGTATGGATGCCAAAATATCCTTTCCAGGGGATGATGCTCATAAGGTGAACAGAAAATAAGACTGCTAAAACCTATGTTAAAGTGATCTAAACACGTGAAAGGAAGCTGGTAGAAAACAAACATTTTCATATTTCCCAAAGATAATCTTAGAAGAGAGAGATATTTCACAAAAGAAGTCTTTGGCATTCCTATATTGTACAAAGTTTTAAGTCTTTTTTAAATTCCTTTTATTCTAACTATCACTAAGGAGACATCTTCACGGAAAGCTCTGCATAAAAATGTACCTGTTCTGGAAGTGTGTCTCTCTGACTACTCCAAAGATGTGCACACTTTACTACACTTTGACTCCAAGCTGAATACTGGGATTTGACTGGAAAAATGCCAGAAGAAAATAGGAAGGGTAAAGTTACTCATTGGTTATAAATGACATTAAGTTAACCAATTTTAATGAAAGGGTTAGAAAAGAGATCCCAGAGACAAGAAAAAGAATGCTACTTAAATCCAGTTATTAGGTCAACTAACACTATCTCCCATCTCTCCTATCACTGATTAAACATGAAATAGACAAGACCAGACAATCTTCCTGTCGAAACTGATTTGTGTTTGGCTTGAGTTCCCACCTAAAGAAGCAACATAATGAATAGAATTAAGACTGTTCACCATAATAGTACATATATATATTTTTAAACTGCCACTATACCTCTGCCACCTACAATTTGACCAGAGCTTTATACCTTAAGAATTCTCAACACACATCAATTCCTGCAAAGCCAGTGGAGTAGTAATTTCCATTTGACGTGAAAAAACTGACATTGAGAGAAGTCAAGTGGCATGTCCAAAGCCACGCTGCTAGTTAGGGGTGGAACCGGAATTAGAACCAGGTCAACCGATTCCTGTTTCAATGTTCTTTCACCATACTACTATCTCTTTTTTAAAAAGGACATCTTAAAAATTATTTTGAAAACTAAGGAAGCTATAAACTGGTTTTATTGGACTGATTTGTTGAACAATAAGGATCTAGTAGTAGTTGTAGTAAGAAGAATTAACTTTGAGCATGGAATACTAAAAGTTACTCAGAATCTATAGAGCCTCTTATGGCTCTCAGACTCTTCGCTGAAAGAATGACTGAAGTATGCACTAACACAAGGATGGAGCTTAGCAACTGTGTTTTATTGTTTTGACTACCACAGGAAGAAACTGAAGAGCAAATGGCTGATTCACAAGGTCCTGATGTGTTCCCTGCTCCATGCTCTTTAGCCTCTCCTAAAAAGGCAACTGAAAACAGTCTACATTTTGGGGGAAAGGGGCCTTGTTTATCAGCTGACCAACTTTATACTGATATCCTTTCCAACTTGGCAGGTGTAAACATGTTATTGTATTGACCAGATTTCCAAGATATCTTAAGCCTTTAAACCAATTCCAGCAGTAGAAAATAAACCATATTCAAGAATAAGACAGAATTAAATACACCGCACCAAAAAAAACTCTTCTTGACAAAATGAGCAAAGATATATAGAAGACTAAATTAGAGAAATTTAAAAATATAATTTGAAGGAAGAAAGCTTATAATAAATGGCTTTAGAGAAGTCCCAGAAATTTAACTCTAACTAAGGTGTTATGAGAGAAGAAAGCTTATATGAAGTCCTTTACTTAAAAATCTTCTCCTCATAAAGAATATAGAAGAAAATGACCTGATATTTCCAAGTCATATAGTCTGACTGGAAAAAAAAGAAGGGGTAAGAGAGAAAAATAGAAAATAAGATTAAATTAATAATTACTTTGTGCTACTGTATAGTTAATAGCAAGAGAACTTGAAAAGAGAAGTCAGTTTAATGTCAAAAATTATAAAACAAATTAAATTACTTTCCTAAGTACTCCAGCTGCTCCCTGAATGCAAGGAAACAAAAATCAAGCTTGCTTCATTAAAACATGGAAGAGCAAACACATAGAATCTAGATTCCCAAAGAGGAATCAATTTTTAAGTTCAAACTATAATAAATACATGCCTAAAATCCTAAATATTGTAAAAAATGCACAGAAATTGAGATTAAAAAACAAATACTACACCTACACTAAAAATGAAAATTAGTCCATGGGTATTTTGACAATCACAGTTTTATAACAATATGCCCAATTTACGTTACAGCTATAAGATGTCATTTCCTCAGGGATAGTTGGCTAAATCCATCAGAGAGGGCTCTAAGACTTACTTTGTATAACACTGAGTCCAAAGAGGTGGCAGTCCTTTAGCCGGAGCAGGTCACAAACCTGGACCAGCAACTGGTGACACAGAATCTTAACCTGTAGGGGAAAAAGACATGACGTAAAATAACAATTCAACTAAGTCCACCCAGGGAGCCACAATCAGGCAATTTAATGCGTCGTAAATATACTCCTTGAAAGGACAAGCTGACAGTAGAAAACAACTGCTGCTTTATCCAAATCACTTTAACCTGGGGTTGTGTTTCAGTAATGATGATCACAGTACCAGTTTTTACAACATGGTAATAAAGTACAGGACTCACAGATCTTACCATACATGGACAAAGCTCTGAAACCATGGTGCATGATAAATGATAAATGAGTTTCAGAAAGTAAGCAGCATACCCTACTCAGATTACTAAAAATATTTATTTGGCAAGTATCTTTTTTAAAAAATTTTTATTCATTTGTTTTTTTAATTGACTGATAAAATTGTATATATTTATGGTACACAACATAATGTTTTGATATATGTATATACTGTGGAATGAATAAATCAGACTAACATATGCATTATGTCACATATGTATCTTTTTGTGGTGAGAACACTTAACATTTATTCTTAGCATTTTCCAGTATACATCATCATTAACTACAGTCACCATGTTGTACAATAAATCTCTTGAACTTATTCCTCCTAACTGAAATATTGTATTTTTTTACTAACATCTCCCCAGTCCCCCTAACTCCTCAGTCTCAGGTAACCATCATTCTATTCTCTGCTTCCCTGAGTAAGACTTCTTTAGATTATACAGGGTTTGTCTTTCTGTGCCTGGCTTATTTCATTAAACCTAACATCCTCCAGGTTCATCCATTATTGCAAATGACATGATTTCCCTCTTTTTAAAGGCTGAATTGTGTTCCATTGTGTATTTGTGCCACATTTTCTTTATCCATTTATCCACTGGTGCACACTTAGGTTGATTCCATACCTTGACTGTTATGAATAATACTGCAATATACATGGGAGTGCAGATGTCTCTTTGACATAATGATTTCATCTCCTTTGGGTACATACCCAGGAATGGGGTTCCTGGATCATATGGTACTACTATGTTTAATATTTTGAGGAACCCCCATACTGCTTTCCATAATGTCTGTACTAATTTACATTCCCAGCAACAGTGTACAAGGGTTCCCTTTTCTCCACATCCACGTCAACACTTGTTACCTTTTGTCTTTTTGATAACAGCCATTCTAACAGGTGTGAGATTTCACATTTCCCTGCTATTTAGTGACGCTGAGCATTTTTTCATAAGCCTATTGGTCATGTGTACATCTTCTTTTGAGGGATGTCTACTCAGGGCAAGTATCTTTTCAAGGAAAGCTTTCCTCCTAATAGCCTACCCCAAAAACTCATCTACTGTACAATGAGTTAGTCTAGACTTTTTTTCAAAGACAGTCTCAACCAACTTTTTTTTTTTTTTTTTTTTTTTTGTAGAGACAGGGTCTCTCACTATGTTGCCTGGGCTGGTCTTAAACTCCTGACCTCAAGCAATCCTCCCATCTTGGCCTCCCAAAGTACTGGGATTACAGGGATGAGACACCATGCCCAGCCTACCTAGCTTTTAATTAATCACTGTTATTTTGTCTAATATATTTTTAGTGCCTAAACCAGATTCCTTTTCTGAGTCTTAGTATAATTCAATCACAAAGCCATATTAATTTGTAACTCTGGCGATAAGTTATTCTGACAAGTCAAAAGTTAACTGATAGTCTTTAAAATATACAATTTTCTTTCTCAATATTATTATTATAAATAATAATTCATACAAATATTTGTATTATTATTACAAATAATAATTATTATCTCATAATAATGCTTTCTCAAATGTTTAAAGTAGTATTATGAAGGACAGTAATTCTGCTGATTCTATCTTGTTGACTTCAGAATCATCAAGGTTTATTAGAGTTTGGACAGACTTTAAGAAACCACCCAGGTCAATTTATTTTCTGAAAATAAAACTCAGAAAGCTTAAAGTCATATCACTAATAGTGGCAAAGGTAGCAACTCACAGCTTATTTGTGTATTAAAATACTTTAATTATTAAATATATATATTAAAATATTGTAACATGACAGTTTATCATTTTACCTATACGCATTACATATGGCATCTCCCCTTTTTAGTACTATTTGCTTTCAAATCCTTTTTTTCAATGATAATGACAATGAGTTTAAGTTATTATAAATTCTAAAAATTAACTCTGAATTAATGACTTTATCATATCTTAATACGAAACTCAGATTAGGAAAATAAAGACATGCCAAGATCCCTTGAAATTTGAAAGTCAAACAATTCAGAACTGGTGATAATTCCGACTGTAGTAAGAAGAATGGGTTTACTGCTCTTTTCCACATTCATTATTAAATAGCAATCAACCTAAAGTATCTTACCCACTGGAAAGAGCAGAAGATATTTAAGACCAAAGTAGCACCAAGTGAGCTGCTTGGAAGTACCAGGAACTCATGCAGGGACAGTGTCTTATTTTACATTCAGGATGTATAGTAGGTACTCAGTAAATGTTCGATGAATGAAAGCCAGGAATCTGATTGCCTGTGGGCTCCTCCTCACCTTCATTCTGTTCCATGACTAGAGATCAAGACCACTCCCTGAATTACTGAGCAAACCATTTTATAAATATAACATTCAGCATTTTAGGAAAACTGTATAAATGCAAACCCACCCACCAACACCACTGGAGAACACATTTGCCAATGGGGAATCATTATCATTCTCTTTGTGTACAGCTAGCTTGAATCACCTGACATCCTAGATTTCTGTCCTATAGAAGTCCTATGTCATTTCCAACATTCACTTTAAAAGGCCTCTGGATTTTGAGTTCCATTATCATCATAATTCTACTTTACAAATAAACTTAAACAATGATAAGGAAGAGGAGAACACATCAAACATCATATAAAATTCTTTAAGTTGAACTATATACTACAAATTTGTGACTTAAAATGTCATGTTGTTTACAGCACCTTTAATCCTTAGTTTGACTGTATTTAAAAACGTTGGGTACAAGGCAGCCAAGATAAAATGCAATAAGAAGTTAAAATTCCAAACCACAAACTAAATGTATAGGAAATAAACTGTTTTAACCTTGTGTGACTGTATATAACGTTATATATTTCCTCCATGCAGCCCATACATTTATTATTGTTCTGCTAGTTTAAATCAAGTATTTGAAGCCTACTGGTAAAGCTGTTTAACAAATATCAAGTAAGCAGTGCTCTTATTCAAAAACTATAATTAAATAAGACCATGGCTCTGAAGTCTTTCCTGCTGTGAAAATAAGCTTGAGTTTTCTATATTTGCATATTATGAGTCTTTAAGGCTACATTTTAGCTGATTGTGAAATTTCTCAAGTTCTTTAATCTTCAGGAGCAATGGGAATGTTAAAAAGTGCTATACAGTATGAGGTATTAAGAATAAGAATTAAAGCTTTATCTAAAAATATACTCTATATGGACTTTTTTTTTCCCCTTGAGGCAAGGTCTCACTCCGTTGCCCAACCTGGAGTGCAGTGGCATGATCACAGCTCATTGCAACCTCAACCTCTCAGGCTAAAGCGGTCCTGCTACCTCTGCCTTCCAAGTAGCTAGGACCACAGGCAGTGCCACCATGCCTGGCTAATTTTTAAATTTTATGTAGAGACAGGGGTCTCACTATGTTGCCCAGCCTGGTCTCAATCTCCTAACCTCAAATGATTCTCCTGCCTCAGCCACCCAAAACACTGGGATTACAGGTGTTAGCCAACTCACCCAGCCTTTATATGGACTTTTAAATTAAAATAGCATGTGATCCTAAATGTTAACGGTTTGTTATTGTGCAAGAATGTTTAAAATATACTCTAGAAAAAAAGAATTGCTTAGTCTTAGTGAAGACATGTAAGCTCGTGGCCACAATTACATCACTCAAATCTTTATGGCTCCTACATTTACAATGGTTTTACTTCCAAAATTGTCCCAAGTTTCCATATTTGCCTGATGATTAAAATCATTTAAAATAGCTTCTATTAATGCAACTCACAGGGAATTCAGAATGACCAAAACACTAAATTTATTCCATATGCAAAAAGGCGACATTCTATCAACCACACCTGTCAGGGAGCAAACTTTCATTGTTAAAAATATAGAGAGAGAAATTATGAAAAAATTAGTTAATAAAATCGTTTTTGCTACAGTTAATTTATTACACTCAAACTCTATAAACATTGACTGCTATTTTCTGAACACAAAGATAACACTTTGTAAAAAGGGAGGGCCTCTTGGCAGCCATGAATTGTTTTTCTGGTAGTGGGGAAGCCTCCATCCTACTTAACCTAGTCCCTTCTTTGGTCCAACTGCTTACTAGAGAGGAGTTTGGGCATAGTGAGTCTACATGCTTGTGTCCTACCTTAGACCTGCCCTGAAATAAGAAATCTTACAGGCCTACATGGGATTCAGACTCTTCATCTTGGTTTATCAACAGAGTACACTAATGAAATGAACAAACAGTTCAAGGAAATAAAAACAAGTAAATTGATACTCAAGGGTTCACTTACTGAGCAATTCCCATATGCCAGGCACATCACTAAATACTTCATGCATGTGACATCTTTAAATCCTTGCAATGTCCCTGTGCATAGGGTAAAATTATCCCTACTTCACAAATGAGGAAACCAAAGCAACAAAACAACACAACTAGAAAATGTGCCCTACATTGCAAAGTTGTGGAGTAGGGATTTCAACCCAGGTACCAGTAACTCTAAAACCCACCTTAATCGTGATATATGACCTCACAGTCCATGATCATAGTCCTAACCATCTTAGAGAGATTATCATACTAACACTGTAAAAGAGAAGAGTTGAAAAAGTACAATTTATCTCTGCCTAGGGATTAAAATGATAATGGCAGCTATTATATATGCATCAGAAATCATGCTGAGTGTTAATCCTAAATTCTCACAATCACCCTGCAGCATAAGTATTATTCTCATTTTAAAGGTGAAGATGTTGAGGCTGGAAGAGGTATAATTAACTTTCCCAAAGTCATTCAGATATGAGATTTGAATTCAGGTCTGTGTGTTTTAAGTGTATCCATGTGCTTTCACTTCCATACTACTCTTCAATTATTCTACAGAGGGAGGACAGAAATGAAGCTAATACAAATTCAGTACCCACTAGGTACCAGGTACTGGGCAAGTTGAAACACAATCGAGTAACCAGAATTCCAGAGAGTGAAAGAAACTAGGTGGTGCTGGCACATAGATCTTTGCCTGTTTCGCTCAAATTTTAGAGTATCTATAGCATCTATTTAGGGCATCTTATGAAATGCGATCCTTGCATCCTGCCTCAGACTCACTACAATGGCATTTCTCTCATCCAAGTACTAACCAGGCCTGACCCTGCTTAGCTTTTGAGATCACATGAGATCAGGCAACATTCAGGGTAGTATGGCCATAGACTACACAATCTGAATATTAGTAAGCTGCTCCAAATAATTCTGACGTACATTCAAGTTTCAAAACCACTGATCCATAGGAACAAATGAACTGGCTATCTTCCAGTCTGTTCTCTATAACTATCTTCCTCAGCTGAGATTTTAGTATAAATTAATTTCTTTGAAAATTATAGTCAGCTTTCAGTATTCTTCACTAAGTCAGATTAGCCTTCCCTTCACTTAAATGTGGTAAGGTGTTGTTCCACAACGGGTTTGTGTGTGTACACACACACACATACACACACATTCACACACATTGCACCAGGTAAGAAGACAAATGAAAGTGAGAGAAGTTTCTTAAGTGCTTATGCTATATGTCCTAGATTATGTATATTTTTAAAAATTATTGGATATCTTTTATATAACTGTATAAAAAGTAAAACAAAATATTCACATACGTAAGTAGGATTCAATTATAACTTATTTTGCTAGTGCCCACACTGAAAAAAGAGATATATTGTCGATTTTTATTCAGTTTAAAAAACCAAATGCTGTCAGAATAATAGCCTACCACTTCACACATCCAAAAACAATTTCAGTTACCCTGAGCAGCAATGTAGCTAATCATTGGAAATTCTGCCCAAAAGATGAGAAAGTTCATCCAATAGGCAGGCCTATTGGATCCTCAGACAATCCCTATAGGCAAAAATGAGGATACAGCAGTAAATTAAGAAATTGTGTTGATTGTCAGAATAAAGCCAAAATGACTATAGCAATAAGCAGAAACTTTTCTTAGCTAAACTTTTTAATGAAGTTATCTAAATGTCATATATATTTCAGCATAATACTTAGAAATATTCTTTTACATAGCAATTGGATTGAAAATATAGTAACATGGCCAGGCGCAATGGCTCACGCCTGTAATCCTAGCACTTTGGGAGGCCGAGGCGGACGGATCACTTGAGGTCAGGAGTTCAAGACCGGCCTGGCCAACATAGTGAAACCCCGTCTCTATTAAAATTACAAAAATTAGCCAGGTGTGGTGGCAGGCACCTGTAGTCCCAGCTACTCAGGAGGCTGAGGCAGGAGAATCGCTTGAACCTGGAAGGCAGAGACTGCAGTGAGCCAAGATTGTATCACTGCACTGCAGCCTGGACAGCAGACAGCCAAGATTGTATCACTGCACTGCAGCCTGGACAGCAGAGAAAGACTCTGTCTCAAAAAAAAAAAAATCAAAATCAAAATAAATAAATAAAAACATAGTAACATATAGGAAACTAATTCAAGTCATGCACTAAGGAAATTTTTTCCTCTAATTCCATCAGAATACAATCTATGAAAGAAACAGTATGAAAGATGATAACACAGAGAGGGGTTGAAAAATGTTAGGCATGACACTGATTACCATAAAATTGTTTGGCAGTCTCTACCACGGCTAAACATAGTGTAACCTATGATTCACAATTACTCTTCAGTATAAACCGAGAAATATTTCTACATGTGCATACACATAACATGTTCATAACAGTTTTACAATAGCCCAAAACTTAAAACAACCCAATATCTATCCATCAACAGTAGATGAATAGATTAGGTGTGTTCGTACAATGGAATATCACGCAACAATGTAAAAGAAAGAATTACTGTCACATGGATTCACATGAATAAATTTCACAGGCCAAATGTTGAGTAAAAGCCAGAAGAGAATATATCACATAACTTCAGCTTCATGAAGTTCAGAAACAAGCAAAACTTTGGTGACAAGAGATCAGAATAGTTTTTACCCTTTAGGGGAAGGATGTTGACTAGGAGGAGTCACAAAGGATCTTTCTAGGGTGCCGGAAATGTTTTATATCTCAAACAGTGATGGTTACATGGATGTATACAATTGTAAACATTCACTGAGCTGCACACATAAGGTTTCTATACTTTGCAGTATGTAAATTATAACTCAATTTTTTAAAGTTAAAAAAATATCACATTCCTCAATGTTCAGGTTATCTAAGCAAGTTGACTATGACTCACAAACCATAAGCAACAGCTTAGTGCTCAAATGTTCAGCCTACGCACCTAGTCCTGGAAATTGGCTAGACTTCGGCTACTCTTAAGATAAAATCAAGATGCATATTAAAAAGCTATCTAAGGCTGGGCACGGTGGCTGACGCCTATAATTCCAACACTATGGGAGGCCAAAGCGGATCACCTGAGGTCAGGAGTTCGAGACCAGCCTGGCCAATATGGTGAAACCCCGTCCCTACTAAAATATAAAAAATTAGCCAGGCGTGGTGGTGCATGCCAGTAATCCCAGCTACTTGGCAGGCTGAGGCAGGAGAATCACTTGAACCCAGGAGGCGGAGGTTGCAGTGAGCTGAGATCATGCCCAGGTGACTCCAGCCTGGGTGACAGAGTGAGACTCTGTCTCAAAAAGCAAAAAAAAAAAACAAAAACAAAAAAAAACTATCTAGGTTGGTGCAAAAGTAATTGTAGTCTTTGATACTACTTTCAATGGCGAAAGCCACAATTACTTTTGCACCAACCTAATAGCGATGATTACCATTTCATGTGTGTGGGTGACAACTCTAAGCATTTAAGACACAAATTCAAATACTTCAATAAAAGTTATATTTCGATCAAAAGTTTAAAAAGAGCAAATGTTTGTTTTTCAATATAGTAACCACAGTCCTCTAATTCTAACCCAGGTGAGAGAATGTTGAAGGCAGCTACACACAAGCTACAAAGCTAAGTTAATGTATGTATGGACTATTTGACAACCCAATTCTCCCACATGATTACTGCCCTAATTCTGTAAAGATTTCACCCTTAATCAAGTCATAAGTTGAATGTGGCCACAGTGAAAACACAATATTTAGACATTTCTAAAACTGGATCTACTCACATTTATGATGATGTTCAGAGATTCATCGTTGGGAAGGAAAATGCACACACTGCGGCGGTCTTGCATGACTCTGTTGTTATGGAAATTCAATTTGTTCATTGTGTTTTGGGCACTCTGGTGGTCAGGGCTGGGCTCTGGGTCCTTGGCAATTCCTCAGGTTCCCAGCACTCCAAAGCCAAGCTCGCCTCCTCATCACACGCCCTGCAGGAGAAGCATCACGGTGTTCGACTACGTGGGTTTCATAGCTGTGAAAAAGCCAAAGGGGAGACTCCTGAAGAAAGGTGGTGAAGACTGTGAAGAGCAGGTCAGGAAGATGAGCACAGCACTACTACTCTTGTGGGCACAGGGACAGCATGTCTCCAGCCAGCACCACCCTGTTTAATACATGGAAACTCACTGAAATTAATTCTGTATTTTGCCCACAAAGTTTTAAAGCTTTCATCCACAGTCAGGAATTAAACTTATAACCAATGAGAGTCTCACACATTCAAGGATGTACTAAGCACTACAGGCCTCACAGAAACAGAGATCCTGTCTTGGAGGAATTTTCAGTCCCACATGGGAGATAAAGGGTTTTGAACATGAAATGACAAAAACAACAGCAATAAGAAAATTCTCGTTCATTACTATCAAACTCAAATAAATGTCTTGGCTCCTACATTACATTCATTCTTCAGCCATTGTGGTCTGGCTTCCACTTCCTTCACTTCACCAACGTGGCTTTGCCAAAGGAAGCCCGTGGTCTCTAGGCCATCACTTTAATGGATCTCTCTACGACATTTATCCTGGTTGTTAAGCCCTCCTTACAACATTCTTCTTAGTTTTTATAGCTCTGTCTCTCCTGCTTCTTTAACCTAATAATGCATACTTGATTTTTCCATTTATTATTTCATAAACCAATTAATACACAGATAAAACAAGACTGTATATATCAAACCATGTTTGTATAGAAAAAATGGATTTTGGATGCCTCTCTTATCTAATTAGTTCTATTAAACATATTAACTGTATTGTTTAACTTATCAGGTTTTTGACATACAGAATTTTGTTTGCAAGTAATAGAAATTTTATCTCCAATTTTCAATAATTACACCCATTATTTCTGTTTTATGTCTCATTGCATTGGTGAGATCTTGCAGAATAATTTTAAAACAGTAGTGGTTTTTTTCTACTTTTAATGGGTGTGTCTAGTATTTCATATATTGTTGCTAATAGAACACTATTCAACCAAGACATGTCAAGACTAGTTGTCTCTCAGACCATTAGTATTTATATTATTCCTTTCCAGCTCCGTCTGTAGGATGTAAAAGACTATTTCCAGGAACATGGAACTGTTTTACTAGGTGGAGAGTATATATAGCCATACAATTTTCACAGAAAATACATTAATACTCACATAAATCAAAGCATAAATGAAATAGAATCTTGGCCGATTTGCTTAAGGTTAAATGTGTAACTCTTATCAGCAGGAGGGGAAAGAATGTATTCTTAGATACTTGGCACATTTAGAAAATATAATCTAGTATTCTTAAAGAATAAATAAAACATCATTTACAAGGGAATTACTTGAAACTAAAACAAATGGTAATCATATATACGGTACTTCATTATTAGGAAGGTGGCTAAAAGCCCATTTAGAAGTATTCTGCTTTTCTTAAAGAATAATCATCATCTCATGTTAGGTTATAGTCAGTACATCACCTCGTGGGGTCATCGGAGGCCTGTGCTATCATTCTCACTAGGATGGATGGTTAACTCATGTGTTCTAGCACCACAAACTATGCCCCAAGCTACTCATCCATCTAGAAAAAAAAAAAACACATGCTTTTCCTTCAACAATTCCAAAGCATCAGTTGGAGGACCAGCGTTGGCTGCATCAGAATCACCTGGGTGTTTGTAATGCATACAGAATACTGAGCAGGTAGTCTGGCATTTCTATTCATACAATCTCCAGGGTCAGAGCTAGGTATTTCTGATGTGTAGCAACAGATGGAAACCACCACTTTAGCTAGCAGAAGGAAGAGACTGAGCAAAGGGTTGAATATAATACATTGGAAAAATATCTTAAAGATAGAGAATTGGGAAAAAGTAATATATGTGAATATCACATCATCTTTATAATAGAAAAAACAAGGTCCTCAACATTGTCAAAGGTATGAATTCCTAAAACAGGTCAAATTCGTGTGCTCAAAACATTTTCCTGAAAAATGTTACTAGGTGGTACAGGGATAAATAGGTTTGCAAAGTACTGTACCCTATGTATGTCCTCTCTTAGAAATCAGAAAGTGTTAAAGGCTCTGAGAAGTGCTGCAGGCAACTTCTTATATTTAATGCAGTATATCTCAAACTTACTTGAGCACACAATACTTTCTTCCCCCAAGGCATATCTATTAAGGTCCTATAGAACAATATTCTTAGGCATACCATTTAGAGATACAATTCTAAAATGATTTTATCAAGTATTATATTTCATGGCAAAATTTTTCCCTATATATTGATATATTCCAACACTTAGTCTTCCTTTTTGCAATATAAATCTTTTCAAGAAGAAATTATAAGCTTTGATTAAATGCATCTTAAATTAAAACCCTTAAGTAATATTCATCCCAGTATAATTCTTATTTAAATCTACACTTCAAATTGAGTTAGTCCTATAATTTTTCACTTCTAATTAAACCAATTAAAGCAGGGTATGTCTACTGACCTACTTTCCAGAATTTAAAAAATAAACTACGAAAAAATATCTTCTGAGCTGTGGGATGTTTCCAGAGCTTCATTAAAATAACTTGAAATTTTCATTTGGGTACAATTTTTGCTTATTTTATGGTTCAAATATGCAGCACAAAAGATGACTGGAAGAGGGTTATTGAAGCAAATTTAATAAAAGCAGAGTCTATATGAAGCAGCACTGCTTCATTGCTGCTTTTTCTGCTTTGAGGATGGCAAACTAGAAAAGCCCTTAAAGAGAGAGATTAAGTTTTTACTTTACCCAAGACAGCATTAAAGCTGATTAAAAGGCTCCACTGAAGTGGCAAAATGGCCATATCGCTAATATGCGCCAGTATAAAACTTAATCTTAAATTGGGCAGTCCTGGGGAAAAGAATTAGATTAAATTTATACCAATTTGAATTCTAGAAGTCAGCCTCACAACAGCCATTGGCTACTTATTTTGTGTCCTAAACTAAATCTCAACTCAGTCCCAGGAGGACACATTTCTTACTACAGGGCAACCCTTTCCTGCCCAATGATCTTAGGATCTATTATCTATGAAGGGTAGACCATGTGGTAGTAACATATTTTCCAGGGAATAAAAAAAAAAATCAGTTTTAATAGTGATCAAACCCCACCCAGCCTCTTTATTTATTAATACCCAACTTACAAAAACAATATGGTAAAGCTATACAATTTCCCCACTGGAACTTTAAGCGCACATTATTATAAGCTCCTTATTTCCTGATAAGTCCCAATGGTTACAAAATTACTCAGTTTCTTTTAAGAAACAGGAAGCCACCACCCACGGGCATTCAATACTGATTGTCATTTTTAACAAATTGTGGGAAATAAGCTTTAAAACTGGGTCACTACCCCTAAAAGTATGCAGTTTTGTTATAATGTATCAATACTGATTTGTTAGTTGTGACAAATATACCATAATCATGTAAGATGTTAGCAACAGGAGAAACTGGGTGCCAGTGTGGTATACAGAAACTCTCTATACCACCTTTGCAACTGTTTTCTAAATCTAAAACTATGGTAAATTTTTTTTTTAATTTTAAAATTAAAAGTAGGTCACCAGAAATTTCCTACCCACATAATACAGTCTCATTTTGAATGTAGGCAAAGGAGGATTTTCAATTCTAAGACTGTCTCTAAAAAAGTAAAAAGCTGGTAATTTGATAAGATTACTACTGTAAGCGAAGCATGACTAAGTAGGCATGTATCAACAGTCAATATGGTATCTTCATCACCTAACAAAAACCAGGTAAAAATTTATCTTGGAAAACTGGATTGTAGAGAATCCTATCTTCTAATTCAATCATCACACATTTATATAGCTCGTGTTACACACACAGTACAGTAATATTTATTTGCTGAAAAGCAGAATACAAAAGCATTAGATATTCCCCCTCCACCTATGAGTTCACCATCTGGTTAAGGACATAGCACTGCCAAGAAGCTTAAAACGATAATATTGTCCCTGATTTCTAAGAGCACACATACTCTGATGGGCAACTCTCATGCCAACCTCAAAGGACGATATAATGGATAACAGTATTAAGTACACAAATACTGTGCTATGAATACTGTAGCTAAGATCATTCTGGAATAAACTGTATCATCTTTAATGTATAGTATCCTATCCCAAAAGTGATATCAAAATGTCTTTAGTAAAATGAGTTCTGTTTTTGTTAATTCTTTCATTCAACACCTACTGTCTGCCAAATGTTGCTGTATGTGCTCAGTACACTAACAGCACTAACAAAAATACCCTGCTCTAATATAATAGAAACAGACAATAAGCATATGATGTAGTTGGTGATATGTACTATGAAGAAAAATAAGCCCAGAGTACTTGATAGAGTTGATGGAGATATGGTTGTGGCGTGGATGCTATTTCTTATAGGGTAATCAAGGGAAGCATCTCAAATGAGTCAATATTTAAGGAAACATCTAAATGAAGAAAGAGATGTCATTTCCTTCCATCTGTCCATCCATCCATCTATCCATCCATCCATCCATCCATCCATCCATCCATCCATCCATCCATCCATCTCAAGGGAAGCATCTCTAGTGAGTCAATATTTAAGGAAACATCTAAATGAAGAAAGAGATGTATTCCTTCCTTCCATCCATCCATCCATCCATCCATCCCAGGCAAGAGTTTTCCATGCCAAGACTCACTTATTGTTCAGAAAAGGCAAAATAATAGTGCTAATGATAGCTAGCATTTACTACAAACTTACCATGTTCCAGGCACTGTTAGGTACTTATGGTATGTTAAGGAAACCTGCAAAATCACTCTCATGCTTCCCATTCAGAGGTGGGATCTATTTCCCCTCTCCCTGGATCTGGGCTGGCCCTGTGACTAACTCATGCTCAGTAAGAAGTTTTTCCTTGTGGATAATCTACTTGTGCAATACTCCTTGTAAGTACTCCTCAGTTGTCTGTCTCCTCTACTCAGCTCTTCTCAGAGGAGGGTCACTTCACTAGCTACATATTTTGCTTAATCTCCAATGACAGGCACATAGTACATGCTCATTAAATGTTAGTTGTTTGGCTTACCATACATGAAGATTCTACTGAAGGGTTTTTTAAACTTGCCACTACTGACATTTTGGGCCAAATATTCTTTTCGGTGGGTGGCTGTCCTGCACATTGTAGGATGTTCAGCAGCAGCCCTGGCCTCTACTCACTAGCTGCCAGGAGCCCCTCTCCCATCAGTTGTAACAATCCCAAATGCCCTCAGACATTCCGGAATGTTCTCTGGGGGCAAAATTACCCATGGTTGAGAACCAGTGCTCTACAGGTTTCCATATAGAGACGCTATGGGCTACTTTTTACCATCCAGCTGTTTTTTATTTAATAATACAATTCTTACTAAATACATATTTCCCAACTAAAGATCAGCAACTGAGTGCTAAACTCAGAAATCTGGCTTGAACTTTAAAGACAATTTTCAACCTCTTGAATGTGTGTGGCCTCTGGCTTTGGAACAGCTTTGAAGTTTAACTTCTTAAAACTTAAATATTTAGTGCAGTATACAGCCAAACTTCTCACATAAATACACTTCCATAATCCCCACCTGCTTGTTCCTGAAGAGTCCTTTATTTTGATAACAGTACCTGAAAATATAAAATCTGACCTCGAAACAACTGACACCTAATTTTTAATTTGCCTGCATACTCTGTACTATGAGGGGTTTTTTTAAGGGTCATTTATTTATTAAAAAAAAAACAAACAAACATTTAGGAGCCGCAGATTTACTTTTCTCACTTAAGGTGAGAGGTAAACTGAACACTCTCTGCTTCATGGCCTGTTTTACAGTTACCATTTTACCTATAAAGAAAGTAGTTGATATCTATCAACCATCTGGAGCCAAATACTCTGGGAAGAACATCAGATTCTTTGTTGCCGTCTCTTTCCTACCTTCCAACCATTGCTCTGGTGGATAAATGAGGCACTGTGGAAAGGCTAAGATCGCCTTCGATATGGCTTAACCTCATGTTTAGAGACGATACAAACAGACTACTGATTAAGAAGATAGATTTAAGGGTTAAATAACCCTTTCTCAAATCAGTCAAATCTGGATCTTAATCTGGATTCCACAACACCTGCTGTGTGACCTTCGGTAAGTTACCTGATCTCTAAATCTGATTCTGCATCTGTAACATCTGTAGTATTGGCCTCCTAAGATTATTGGAAGGGTTAAATGAGATAATGGATATAAGTATTAGCTATCAGGTTATTCGGGTGGGAAAGATCGTTCATTAAAATAAGAGTCAAAGCCAGGCACAGTGACGCATATCTGTAATCCCAGCACCTTGAGAGGCTGAGGCAGGAAAATTTCTTGAGGTTAGGAGTTGGAGACCAGTCTGGGAAACACAGCGAGACCCCATTTCTACTAAAAAAAGTTTAAAAAAAAATAGCTGAGCATGGTGGCACATGCCTGTAGTCCTAGCTACTCAGGAGGCTGAGGCAGGAGGATCACCTGAGCCCAGGAGACTGAGGCTGCAGTGAGCAATGACTGTGCCACAGCACTCCAGCCTGAGCAACAGAGCAAGGCTCTGTCTCAAAAATAAAAAAAATAAAAACTAGTCATCAGTTGCCAGGTCATGAGAAGGAATATCTACAACTGATTAATAAAAATACACTCATATAGAGATCTAGGCCTCAGAGCCAGATGTAGCAAATGAGCTAAACTTTAAGAAGTCTACTTTTGGGTAGGCAAGTTAAGCATATTGTTGGTTGTAAATGGAAAAGTGGCATTATATTAGGTGGTTACTCCTTTGAAATTTTATGTACTGAAAGACAGTGCATATGGGTGTATGGGTTGAAATGTGTGCTGGCTGACCAAAGAATGGAAGGTAGAGGACATCTGTTTTAGTCTGCTTGGCATCATCTTTCCAGTGGGGCTATTGATCACAGTGTGTTGTTCCCACCCTGGCTGATGGGGGTGATGTAGGAGAGGGATGTAACTCAGAGCTGGCCAAACAGGGTTCATTCTCCAACCACAGTGCCTGGTCTAAATGCTGAACATGTAACCCAAGCAAAACCAGAATTCCTCCATGAAATTTGTGATGCAAACGCTGGGAAGGAGAGAGCTGCTCTTTTTTTGTATTGCTATTTGTGAAAATAATATGAGCCTGGAGTTGCTGGCAATCATCTTTGATGCCACATGGTAAGAAATCTCCTGAGAAGGACATCATCACAGAGGAAAGAGAAGCTCAGAAAGAATCCTGATTGCATCATTTGAACTGCTGCATCTAGCTATCTGAAACCAGAAACCATCCACAGAAATTCTCATATAGTGAGCCAGCAAGTTATCTTAAGCTAATTATGTTAATTCTGCCACTTGCAATGGAGTAAGTCCTCTCTAATACAGACCATCCAAACAAGCTGACTGACTGCTTGATACATTCATTCATTAATTCACTGTTTACTATCTCTGGCTATACCAACATTGATATTTACTTAACTTAAAAAAAAAAAAAACTGCTCTAAGTTTTAAAGTTTCTCTCCAATCCAAAAAAAGGAGAATAGTCACTATTCACCATAAGCAGAGAAGACCAAGAAGATGGGGGATAAAATCTGAGAGGCTGAAAAATTTAGGTGGTTGGGTTAAAATAACAGTAAATTATTATTTCACCCAATAATCCCACTTACAGGGAATATATAAGAAGAAAATAATTCAAAATAAATCACTAACACAGTAAATAATTTATGGAAATAATGCAAAATTCATTTAAGGCAAACAAAGCATATTGGGCAATTAATTAATAACAGTAATTTTCAGCAACAAAGGAATAACTCATGTTGAATACTAATGTGTGGGTGAATAGTCCTCTTATTAAAGACCACAATGTGTTTTACAGAATCACGCTGAATATGCTTTTATTGTATTGTACATTTGTGACAAATTAGAGTAGCTGTAAAAAAATGCTTTTACTGCAAACAAAATAACTGGAAAGCATGGTTGATATGTAATTTGAAAATTGATCAGTAAACAGTGTAATCATAGCAATTTTAGTAAAAATAGCTTTAATTTGAAGCATATTTTATAAATTTGGTAAGGGGAAAACCATTAAGCTAATTACCAAACGCAATCTAAGAAACTGTAATCTGACTGTAACATTATTATACTATACAATTGTAAGTGGCTGTGTATGTCACTCGAAATGCAGGCTAGTTGTTGAATCAACAGAAAGGCTAAGTTTTGAAAGAGGAAATACTGCATGGCAGTAGTCAGTATAATAGGCTGTGAAGAGCTTGGACTCTAGAGCCAAACAGCTTGGGTTTGAACCCAAGCTCGGATACTTCCCACCTGGGTACCCTTGGGCAAGTCCCTGTACTTCTTTGTATCAATTTTGCTAACCTTTGAATTGAGATTCATGTGAAGATTATTAAATGGGTTACTCATATGTGAAGCACTTTGAACAGAGCTTGATATACAATACGTGTTACTGTATTTACTAGCAAGAAACATAACTGGCTTCATATCATAGAAAGCAAGTGGAAGCACTGTTGTTTGCAAACATGTAGTGGTCACTGTCTATGCTATTTTATCATATCTTGAAATCTAAATAAATGGTGTTTTTCTCTCCTGTTGGCAGCTAACAGATTATTTAACTTCTGTATTTAACCAATGAGTTTAACCTCGGGGTTAGGAATAAAAAAAGAACCTTCCAATTAAAGTGGACTTGCATTGGTGCCAAGTAATGCTCATCATACTCTAACGAAAAACGTTATGTGGCTAGTACTCAGCTATAGAAAAGGGAGAATATAAAAAGACCAGCAAAGAACTTTCTATTGCAATAAAGAGAAAAATTAGTGAAATCGAATCATAAGCTGTGGTTAGCATTATAAATCACGGCAACCAATTTGGCTTTGTTTGTAGTAAGAGTCATAGAGATGTTCATACCTTTTCACCCAATAATCCCACTTGCAGCGAATGTATAACAAATAATTCAAACAAAGCATTCAACATTTCTGAACAAAAGTACTCACTAAAGTGTTATTTATCAAAGTAAAAACTGAGAAAAATCTAAATAGGGAGAACACAGGAACAGATTAGTAAATTATAGTATATAAAAAATAACATCAATAATAAAAAACGTTTATTGAGCACATCATCCCCTAAATCACAAATACCCACTAAAGCCAAAAATTACCCTTTCACTATATAATTTTAGAATAGGACTAGCAGGAATAAAGAAAGCTGCTAAATCAAAGAGAAAAAAAAAAGCAAGAAAAAGATCATAGGCATTCTGTTAGTCAATGAACAAGCATAAACCAACTGGTATTTGAGAACTCCAGCACTTGTTAAAGTGTAGTTCATACATATTTGTCTCTCAACACCATTTCTAAATTTTAGCCCTTAGAAAGTTTATACTCTTTCAAGAGTCAAAATTAATAGAGTAGAAACAATAGGAAGTAATACAACTACATCTTAAATTAAATGCTAAACTGTGCAGTAAAATGAAAGCTGTGGGATTTGAGAAAAGGCTGAGAACTGGGAGGAGCATGGCATTCAGGAAAGATTCCATGAAGGGAGGTTAACGGCATGTATGTTCTGGGGAGAAGAAAGAATTGCAAGGGTGGGAAGTAATACAGATAAGGGCCCTAGTGGAGAGGCCTGGGCCTGTGCTGCTGCCCCATGCAAACTCAGACTGAACAGATGAGAAGCCTGGTTACAGAGCCTTCTCCTGAAATATAAGGCTTTTTCTTCAGTACCCTGAGAGGCTTCCAACAAGATTCGCTTAGATGGCACACAGCATCTTACACCACGGACCGGTTTTCAAAGTTTCGTTCTTTGTTAACTCAACCAATGAATCGCCTTCTCTAGCTTTAACCGAGGTTTTGCACCCTGTGCTGTTCGGACTCAACCCTTCCCCCTTCTTCTTTGGCATTATTTTCTGCTACCACCATACTCACGCTATTTATTTGATTACAGAGGCAAAGCAAAGGCTAATGGTAATAGGTACTACTTGGGAAAATGAAATTATCACTTGTCTTATATTAGAGATTAAAAACATATTTCTCCAAAGCACAGGTGTGGTATATCCTTCCTAAACTGAACAGTAATAAGCATAATTCTGTTAATCAACTATTACAATGAAGCCCATAAAAGAAGTGATGGGGATCTTCAAATATCTCAAAAAGCCTGAAAGAAATGGCATATTTTCCCACAATAATATCTCAAGGGAAATTAAAAGATCTTTCACTTAGGTAATATTAGTATTATTTTCAGGCACTTATTTTGATAGCACACTTAGCTTTACGTGCCAAAGCAAAAAAAAAAAATGAAAACAAATGACTTAATTTGTTTTGACAGACAATCTTTCCAAACATTAGGCCTAAGGAAGGTGGGGGAAATGACAAATGAAAGTGATCCTCAATGACTGAAAGGTTGGGAAAATTATTTGCTCTCTCTGTATTATTTGCTCTCTCTCTATATATGCTACATATGCATTATATATATGCATAATATATATTATATATAATATGCATCATACATATTATATAGTATGCATTATATATAGCAAATATATATATCTATATACATGCGCGCATATTTTTATATAATCTTAGTAAGAAAAAAAATCCTTCCTTTTGTCTAGTCTTTTTAACAGCTTTCCTCTCTACTATACAACCTCACTGTGTTCTCACCTAAATTTTTAAAAGTTCTCTGTCTTGTCTCATTCCTTAAAGCCATCCCCCACAATGCTGCCAGGGTGACCTCTTAAATTGCACATCTGATCATACATATCACACCACTGCTCACATTCTTTAACAGTTCAGCATATCCACAGGACAACACCTAACACTAAAGCACAGTAATCCTTCACCATTGGGTCCCATCCCTCCTCAGTGTGAGCATTTTCCAATTCATGTTCTGAATTACTGCAATTCTTTTCCTCATGGATCCCTGAACAAGTCTTGCTTTCATACTTCTATGCTTTTGACCATGCTGTTCCCTCTGCCTAGAATATTATCCCTTTCATATTATCCCACCCACCCACCCACTCCAAAAGAACATAATGAAATCACAAAATACCTTCATTCTCCCTGGAAACTCAAGATGTTGGTCTGTGAAGCATGCCTCCATGTTCCCAGGCAACTCAGTGGTTTTTCTCCTGCTCCCCATGGAGGACTGGAGTCTCCTCAAGGGTAGGCTGTCAGCATCCTTATGTCACTAATGCCCAGGGTAGTACTGGCTCTGTATAGGTATCCAGTAGGACTTGTTAAATACACTATTTAGACTTACCAGAAATGTGAATGAATCCCTAGCAATTAAGATTAAAATTATCTTCCTTTACGACACACTTTTCCCCCAAAATGGAAGTCAGTGTTGGTCAGAGCTTCTTGAATATTTTCTGCATATTAGTTATAGAGGAAATGTGTACATTTCTTCTTGTCTCCAAATTTAGTGGACATTATGTGAGAATACGATCCTCCAACACTGTCCACAAAATAGTTTCTGCAAAAGTCTCCATGTGTGTCAGGTTAAGCCAACTTACGTGAAAGCAAACACATAAGGAGACACACTGTTTGGGACGCACTAAGTTGCAAGTACCAAAAATAGCCAACTCAAATCTGGACTCTGAAGCCAAACTGCCTGGGTCTGACTCTTAGCCAGCTATTTATTAATCCTAACTGTATGACCTTTGACAAAGTCTCTTCACCTCTCTATCTCAGCTTCCGTATCTGTAAAATGGAAATTATAACAGTGCATACTTTATAGGGTATTATAAGGCATATGGTAAGCACTAGATAAGTGTTAACTATTAGTAAACAACAGGACTAGTTAAATTAAATAAGGGAAATTTATACATAGAGTAACTTGGAGCCTAAAGCGAAATGGGTGGCCCCACAGGTGGTCTGATGTGGTGGCTCACATTGTCATACAGAACCTAGCTTCTCCTGGCACCCTGAAATCAGCTCCATCTTAAGGCTGGCATCTCTCAGAGTGGCCACATCAACCAGAATATGGAAAGAAACAAGAATACTGAATCTCTCCCTGACTGGAGAGTTCACAAGTCCTTCAGCACTGAACAGGGGCAGGGAATAGTTGAACTAGCCTAAGCCACCTAGGGCCCACATCTAGATCTGGCAGTGTGTTAACTTCCCCTGAAGTACACAGACATCAAAACCAAAATTTGGGTACCTCCGGGAAGTTGGGGGATAAGAGAAGATGTTAGATAGGCAACCAACAAGAACAAAGGCAATGGTAAAATTCATGAATTTTAAACCACAGAAACTATTTTCACAGCCATCTGTATTCAAAAGTCATATCAGGTTTAGCAACCAGGCACAAAAATTCCTTTCAACCAAGATGAATTTCTAGCATGACATCGCCAACAAAAAGTGCTGTTCTCAGGGAAAATCCTCTAACTTAGAAGCATCTGCTTCTAATTTCCACAATGAAATCTTTGATTCCCTCATTCATGGGACTTGCACTCAATTCCCTCTGACACAGGAACTGCAGTTTTCTAGATAATGACTTTGCTGTGAAATTCTCATTATCTAGTAGCAATATATGAATCTTAACATTAACTTTACTTATTTTCCCCTGAAATACTTCTTCCCAAAGAGAGCATAATGCCCCTAACAAAGATTGAACTAAATATTTGAGAAGTTGCTAGCTTTCTGGTAACATTGCAAAAGGATTTTCTATGTCATTACATGGCTCCTAACAACAAGGAAATGTACAAACTAGAAACGCAAAAGCCCACTGACAACAGACTAAATAAAATATGGTACATTAAAACAAGCAGTGAAAAATCATGGACTACAGCTACACATTAACAAGTGCGAATCTCAAAAAACAACAACAACATTAAGGAAAAAAGCAAGTAACAGAAGAATACATATGACAGATTATGAATAGAAAGTTCTTATGTTCACATGTCAGGTTCAAAAAGAAAAAAAGAAAGTTCAAAAATAAGCAAAACTAATGAATGATTCATTTATAGGGACACATATATATGTGTGATAAGACTGTAAAGAAAGACAAAGGTATGATTAACTTCAAAATTATAATGTGGGGGAGGCTGGAGGTAGGATGACATATATTCAGAAAGCAGCAGAGAACTTCAAAGGTTCTAGAGAAATTTTTTTCATAACTTGGTAGTGAATACAATGGTGTTCTTTCATGACTATTATTGTTTAAAATGTACAGACATTACAAACACTCTTCTATGTGTATATTTCACAATTCTGTAAAGCACATCAAAAGTACTGAGGTTGAAAATGCTGTGAATAATCACATACTGATATTAAACTTTAAAAAGATACATAATGCAGGACAAGTATGAAATGCTGCTATAACTGCCTGCTAAATTTCACAAAAGACGAATCCATTATGGATCCCACGCAGAGTTTAACTACCATGTAACTACCATGTACCACGTACTTAAAAAATGTTATTTCACTTACTACACGGTTTGTTTTCAGGGATCTGAAACTAAGAAAAGCCTTAGAGCTCCTAGTATTGTTAATGAATTCTTGTAATTTTTATAATTTAGTGACAGGTATAAAATAATTTCTGAGTTTCTATCTAATCCTAACTGGAAACAAATGTAACAAAGTGCAATCAAATGAAAAATTTATCACTGTATCAGATTTTAGAGACGACTTCATCCAACCTTTTAAGTTTACAAGTTAAGAAAATGGCACTTTGAGAGAATGTGCCGGCCAAGATGAGACTCAGCTGTAGGACCCTGGTGTGCTTTTCCTTAATAGGATTTTTCTTCCAAAATTATATTCCAAAACTCCCATGGGTAAAAAAAAATTTAGCTTAATCTAGTATCTTTTCAGAAAGTTCATATTTTATATTTTTAAATAGAAAGTTAAGAAACGTGCTAAAATAATTTACTTAATTAAACATACCCAAATGCTAATAACACCTGCCTTTTACCTTGATACCTTTCATTATATGTGAAAAATTTTATGAAGCCAGAAAAGGGCTTTTGAGATTCTAGATTTAATTTTTACCCTACATAAATTATGGGGCTAAGATTATGTTGTTACCTAGACACACTCAAAGCAGCAGCATTTGCTGTGGGGACACCCACAGACACACACACACACACACACACACACACACACACACACTGTACATGTGCAGAACGATGCAAAGTGAGGCTCCAAGGCCAGGTACTCTTTAAAGTAAAGAAGATCAAAAGCACAATCTAGAGACTTCAAATTAAAAAATTTATCTGGAAAATCGAACAAGACTTTCTACTGCTACAAAAGTCCTTATTTAACACCCCCTTGGGGGATTTTGCAGTGATTACACAAGCTGGAAACAAGTTGTTAAATAAACTTAAAAAGACAAAACATTATACAGTTTTAAAAGCCCTTAAGAGAAATGATAAAAATGTTTATTTTATATATGGCTTTATTATAGTTTCACAACATATTTACCATTGTCATTTTCATGTACAGATTCTGTCTCCAACACATTAAAAGACACTTCTATCCTAACAAAGCCTTCCATTAATCAGAGATCTACAGTTCCCCTATGGAGTCATCAAATCTTTAGCCAATGTGCTCTAAGGAGACCAAGGTGCCTTCTGTTATTCCAGAGAAACATGGATCCAAGACTGCTAAGGTAGCTGTCGGGAACATAACTGGGAGCTAGGGATGGCTGTATCCTTCATGCTTCTCCCAGGGGAATCTTCAATCAGAAGCCAGCCTCTTCTACTGTCACCCAGTGTTTCATTCTCTTAGCTTACTTCTAGAAGATAACTACCATGAATCTGCCAGTTACACCAAACGTGGAATCTCATTTTCAGTGGTACTTACCTATCTAGCAACATTCTATTCCCATATGCCAATTCATAGGCATTATTTCTGTAACTCTTCTAAACTAGAGTTTTGAAATAATATACAAACCAAGGTCAATTCAATTATTATCCATCTATTCTAAAAGAAATAGAAATAAAGCCAATTAACAGTGAATCTCTCTGGTCTCTGGTGTGTGAAGTCAACAAAATCCAGGAATGAGTCACTGAAGAGCCCAGTCGAGTCACCTCCATTTGACCTACCGATTTACTGGATCATCTGGTTGTTCGGTGTGCGTCCCCCTCCATATTACCAAAAGAGAACATTCCTTCTCACAGTAATCATCCTCTGATGCTTTGAGAGAGACTTAAAAGTATGCTTTTTAAAGGGTGTGGGGGAAGGAAACCAGAATTACACCTTACCCTACACAAATAGGGTTAATCTTCCATGAAAAATGGAACCATACCTCAACCTTGAAGGTTAGAGTTAAAAAAGAAAACCCCAAATCAATCAAACAAACAAAAACCAGAAACCACCCTACCTCTGCTCAGCACTGCCCTTTATATGGCTCTAATCATACTGGAAAGGCAGAAGTACTGAGATTGACCCATAAACATTTATCCTGGAGAAACCCAAGGAGCAGACTATTCCAAGTCAGCAGGCATGGCAGGACCACTGCTCAACACCAATGGCTCACTGTTGCCTTACTCCCTCAACCCTACCCTAGAAAAAGACTATATATTGCCTACAATTAATTGCCTTGGAATCACCTTATCTCTGATTCACAGGCAAAATCATTCAAATATTTAAAAAGCACTCATTGAGAGGAGTGCCTATATTCCTTCATGATTTTCACGTTTGGAAGAATGAATTAAGAAAACATGGTGTTGCTCCTCATAGTGGGCTTTCTAGGAAAAGCTGGATTCTTTTTTTCAGATATAAGATTTGCAAAGTTGTAAATCTATTGGCTTTTTACCTTCAGTACAAGTTTCAATAACCAGGAGACAAAATCCTGAAACTCCCTCTAATGAGTCTTTCTTTCAAAAGCATCTTCCAATTGAAAGTCATCTGTCTAGGATTTGGAAATTATTTTCTCCAAGAGTAAAAGTCACGATGTTTCCTAAGCTTCCACGTATAATAACTGAAAACTGTAGCTAGATCTAACTTATCCACTTTAGTGAATAAAGCCATTAAAAGCAAAGATTCTGATAATAAAAAAGAAATATTTCCTTTCAGACTCTTAACTTGTCACATGCACCACAAACTCTGGACAATCTACAAACTTCCACTGGCAAGTGATTACTTTCAAGGACTATTCCTCATCTGAGTATAAAAAGCACCATATTCCACACATAATTATGCAAAAAACGCCTCTGTACTTTTTTCCCCTCCACATTTTTCAATGCGTTTCTTCCAGTTTTGGGGAGTTTTGAAAAATAACCTGTTACATCCAGGAACTTTCAGTTCTTGGCCATCAAATATTAATTGCTGTAGGAATTGTCCTCTGCCATAAACAACTAGAAAAGTGGATAAAACGCATCAAATGGTTTTTAGACACCGAAGGAAAACAAACTAGGTGAGCCTAATGATTCCCCAAACTTAATGACTGGAGGCAGTTTTGGTCCACAGTGAGGAAAGGAATCCAAAAAGAACTGAGAAGATTCCCTGAATTGAGAAGATAAAGAGAAAAGTTTGGGAGGCAGAGGCAGCTGGAATTTGGGGGGCAGCACAGAATAACAAAGAGGAAGTAGGGGAACCCAGAGAGAGGTCCAAAGATCTTCAGAGAGGTTCTCCTGATACATTGGCTAACCACTGATCTGTGCTAACGTGGAAAAAAAACTCCACAAGGCAGAGGAAAGAATCTTCGACAAGCAATAGGTCAAACAATTCCTACAGCTCACATAGAGCTGGGCATAGTTCTCATTCCCACTAGCCAGAGGAGAAAACCCTGTAATATTTATGGCATCAGATAGGTTAGTGCGAAGGATATCACCTCAGTAGGCCAAGTAAAGCTTCAGTCTGAAGGCTGCCCTGAACCAACTCTAAAGAAGGTTAAAAGCAAGCCTCAAAAGGATCAAACTGGGCCCAAGTAACTTACCTACATGGTGAATAAAGTCCAGACTTCTTAAAGCCCAAGTAACTTACTTACATGCTAGAATAAGGTCCAAACTCTTTAATGCCCAAGTAACTTATCTACACTTATCCTCCGTGAAAAATGGAACCCAATGAATGGGTTCATTCATCCTTCTAGAATGAAACCCAAACTGTCAAAATCCAGCACCCAATAAGAAGACTATTATGAATAATTTTACATTAATAAATTCAAAAACATAGATAAAATGGACAAATCTATTAAAAGACAAACTTCCAAAGCTCATTCAAGATGAAATAGATAACCTGAATAGCCCTATATGAAGGGACTTCAAAAAGTTCACGGAAAAAATGGAATTAAAAGATAAAAATAAAGAATATAAGCTCTATTTCTCAACATAAGCTCCAAAAGGTCAAGATATTTTTATAAGTAATAATACCAGCCACTTAGTGCATCCTAAAGAACCGAGGGTCCTGGGAATTTAACCATGTCAATGCAGTCTTTTTACATTTTTAACTGAAGAAAAATGGGTGTCCTTTGAAGATTTTTAAGATTAGGAAACAAAAAGAAATCAGAAGGAGCCAAATCAGGACTGTAGGGTGAATGCCTAATGATTTCCCATCAAAACTCTCCCAAAATTGTCCTTGTGTGAAGAGAGGTATTGAGCAGGAGCATTGTTGTGGTGGAGAAAAACTTTCCAGAGAAGCTTTCCCAGGCATTTTTCTGCTAAAGATTTGACTAACTTTCTCAAAAGACTCTCATAATAAACAGATGCTACAATTCTTTGGGTCTCCAGATAGTCAACAAGCAAAATGCCTTGAATATCCCAAAAAACTGTTGCCCTGACCTTTGCTTTGACTGGACCACTTCCACCTCTTGGTAGCCACCGCTTTGAAAGTGCTTTGTCTTCAGGATCATACTGGTAAAGCCATGTTTCATCTCTTGTTACAATTCTTTGAAGAAATGCTTCAGGATCTTAATCCCATTTCTTTAAAATTTCCAATGAATGTTCTGCTCTTGTCTGTAGCTGATTTGGGCACAATGGTTTTGCCACCCATCTAGTGCAAAGTTTGCTCAAATTAAATTTTTCAGTTCCAATTGTGTAAGCTGAATTAATTGAGATTCTAAGTGTTGGCTACTGTTTCTGCTGTTAATTGTTGGTCTTCTTAAATTAGGGCATGAACAAGACAAATTTTTTTTCCTCACAAATTGATGTGAATGGTTTGCCCCTGCAGGTTTCATCTTTAACATTTGCTAGTCTCTTCTTAAAACGAGTGGGTTATCCACCAACTGCTGATTTCTTTGGGGCACTGTCCCCATAAACTTTTTGTAAAGCACCAATGATTTCACCATTCTTCTACCCAAGCTTCACCATAAATTTGATGTTTACTCTTGCCTCAATTTCAGCAGAATTCATGTTGCTCTGAGAGGGGTTCTTTTCAAACTGCTGTCTTACTCTTTTTAGTGCATCAAACTAGATCCTATTCAGGTATCTTATAACATGTTAATATGAGTTTATTTCGGTGCAAAACCATTCTGAAATCCATACATAATATGCATTTTCTGTGAACTTTCTGAAGATCCCTCAGTTATTAAATGAATTGAATTTTTAGTTAAAAATTTTATGACAAAGAAAATTCTAGGCTCAGATGGCATCACTGGTAAACTCTATCAATGCTCAAATAAAAAATTAATACCAATTCTACACAAGCTTTTCCAGAAAACCAAAGAAAGGGGAATATTTCCCAACTCTTTCTATGAAGACATCATTTCCCAAACTAGGTGACATTATAAGAAAATTTTTTAAATGACCAATATCCCTCATGAACATAGACAAGACATTCCTAACAAAATTTGGTATACTGAATTCAGCAATATATACCAAAAGGATAACATATGATGACCACGTTGGCTTTATCCCAGGAACGCAAGATTGGTTTGATATTCAAAAATCAATGTTACTCACCATAAGAGATGAAAAAATGAAATTATATGATCATTTCAATAGATGCAGAAAAACAGCTGATAAAATTTAACATATGTTCATGATAAAACATACAAACCGCCAGGCACAGTGGCCCACGCCTGTAATCCCGCCATTGTGGGAGGCCGAGGAAGGTGGATCACCTGAGGTCAGGAATTCGAGACCAGCCTGGCCAACATGACGAAACCCCATCTCTACTAAAAATACAAAAGATTAGCCGGGAGTGATGAGCGCCTGCAATCCCAGCTACTCAGGAGACTGAGGCAGGAAAATCACTTGAACCCAGGAAGTGAAGGTTGCAGTGAGCTGAGATTGCACCACTGCACTCCAGCCTAGGTGACAGAGTGAGATTCCATCTCAAAGAAAAAAAAAAAAGACCTAACTAAATATATAAAAATGTACATTAATAGGAAGACTCAATATTGTTAAGATATTGATTCTCCCATAACTAATCTACATATTCAATGCAACTACAACCAAAGTTCAATTAGTGTTAAACATGAGTACATATAAAAACTGAAGAAATCCAAGGCTAGTTAATAGTACTGTACCAGTGTAAATTTCCTGGTTTCGAAAACAGACTGCAGTTGATTATCATTGGGAGACTCTCTACACTATTTTTGCAACTTCTTGTGAGTCTAAAATTATTTCAGGCCAGGTGCGGTGGCTCATGCCTTTAATCTCAGCACTCTGGGAGACTAAGGTGGGAGGAGCACTTGAGGCCAGCCTGGGCAACATAGTGAGACCCCCATCTCCACAAAAAAAAATTAAAAATAAAAAATTAGCTATGTGTGGTGGTGCATGCCTGTGGTCCCAGCTACTTGGAAGGCTGAGGCAGAGGACTGCCTGAGCCCAGGAGGTCAAGGCTGCAGTGAGCCACGATCATGCCACTGCACTCTAGTCCTGGCAACAGAGTGAGACTTGTCTCTAAAAAAATTAAAATTAAATTACCTCAAAATAAAGTTTTTAAAAATCCCAGGGACTTTTTTTTTTCGGTAAAAACCCACAATCTGATTCCAATCTACTTCAGCCCTTATACAGAAATTACTGTGAAATGAACTACAGGCCCAAATTGAAAAGCTAAAACTCTGAAAGTCATAGAAAACTTACAGAGGAAGATCTTTGTTGCCCTGGTTTTCTTAGGGCATTAAAAACATGAACCACAAAAATTTTGCTTTTTAATTTTGCCCTTCGAAAGTCACTTAAAAAATGACAAAGAAATCATAACAGAAAATACATTTTCAAAACATATTTGGAAAAATAAAAACCATATCTGATTAAAGACTTAAATCCAAAAATATATAAATATTACAACTCAAGAACAATGCAACTCTTAAAAATATGGCCAAAAAAGTTAAACAGTCACTTCACCAAAGACATACAAATAGCAAATAAGCACTTGAAATGATACTCAACATTATTAGTCATTAGGAAAATGCAAGTAAAAATCGAAGTCAGATACCACTACACACCTGCCAGAATGGTTAAAGTTAAAAACACTGACAATACCAAATCTTAGTGAGAATCTGGAGCAGCTAGAACTCTCAGAGCAACTAGAACTCTCAGACACGGCTGGTGGGAATGTTAAATGATACAGCCACTTTGAAAATGAATTTGACAGTTTTTTATAAACATTCACTTACTATACAACTCAGAAATGAAAAGCTATGTCCCCCAAGACTTATATAATACATAAATGCTTATAGTAACTTCATTCATAATAGCTCCAAACTAGAAACAATCCAAATATCCACTAACAGGTAAATGAATAAACAAATTGTGACAACTGAATACCATCCAACAATAAAGAGGAACTACTGATATGTGCAAGAAAATGGATGAATACATCATGCTAAAGTGAAACATGCCAGATACAAAAGCATCTAGAGTGGCAGGGGAGGAGACTGACTAAAAAGGAGCTGTAGGATACTTTTTGGCTTGACAAAAATGTTCTGTATCTTGACCGCAGTGTTCGTTACGTGATGATATATACATTTGTCAAAACTCATCAAATTATCTACTTAAAATTTGTTTATTTTATTATTGCATATGATTCAACATTTAAAAAGCTGATTTTGGGCAGGCATGGTGGCTTATGCCTGTAATCCCAGCACTTTGGGAGGCTGAAGTGGGTGGATCACTTGAGGTCAGGAGTTCGAGACCAGCCTGGCCAACATGGTGAAACTCCGTCTCTGCTAAAAAATACAAAAATTAGCCGGGTGTGATGGTGCATGCCTGTAGTCCCAGTTACTCAGGAGGCTGAGGCAAGAGAATCACTTGAGCCCAGGAGGCAGAGGTTGCAGAGAGCCAAGATTGTGGCACTGCACTCTAGCCTGGGTGACAGAGGGAGACTCAGTCTCAAAACAACAAAAACACCAGCATTATTTCATTCGAGCTTCACAGCCTTATGCATTCTAATTTAAAGATTACAAAGTTCTGGGCTGGGCACGGTGGCTCATGCCTGTAATCCCAGCACTTTGGGAGGCTAAGGCAGGCAGATCACTTGAGGCCAGGGGTTCGAGACCAGCCTGGCCATCATGACGGAACTCCGTCTCTACTAAAAATACAAAAATTAGCCAAGCATGGTAGTGCAAGCCTGTAATCCCAGCTACTCAGAAGCTGAGACAGGAGAATCACTTGAACCCAGGAGGCGGAGGTTGCACTGAGCGGAAATTATGCAACTGCACTCCAGCCTGGGTAAAGGAGTAAGACTCTGTCTCAATAAATAAATAAATAAGTTCTAAAGAGTAAATCAAGCAACTATCCTTAGTATCTTACCCTTAAATGTATAATATGTAATCATTTCAAAACACCTTTACTTTCATTTCCCTTTCCTAACCAGTTCTATAAATTAATAGAGTATTTTTCAGGGTAACAGCTGCTCTGAACAAATGACTGATAATGTGAATTAATTTAGACCCTGTATCTATAACATACTGATTTAAAATTTCCTGAAAATTTACTCATCAGCAACATGAGCCTAGTTCAGTATGTAAGGCAGTAATTAAAGGAAATGTTGTTTTGTAAGTTAAATAACTTCAATTAGTTTTCCCTGCTAGGTTTTACTCTACAACTTATATTTCATGAAAATTTCTCTTTACATTTCTCTAGGCACCTGTAGAAGCAAATAATTTAGTCAATTACAAACCATTAGCTCTCAACATCCTCTTTCACAGATTTAAAATGAATGAGGGTTCAGAAAATGAGTATTTGAGTTTTAAAAGATTTTTAAGATTTAATTAGAATTTATTTTAAATTCTAGATGAGTTAACATTTATTAAAAACTGTTCCTGATTTTAATTTCCTTAAATATCCTTAATATTACACTTGAAAATCTTGGGTTTCTTTGAAGTAAAACCCTTAAACATGTCAATTTTTCTGAATCTCCTGCTATAATTATAAGTAACGTGAGTTCCTCAAAAGAGATTTCAGAAATGGCACCACTGCAGCTGACCTTGGTTTCAGTGTGTCACTAAACTATGCAAAAAATTAACTTTACCACTATATTTAGATGGGTTAAGTATAGAATTCTATTTTCTTTGGAAGAAAATACATAAAACATTTCTGATTGTTGTGATAAAACACACGCAACCACACAAAATTCCACTCCATATTTTGGGTCACACATGTCAGTAAATTTACTGCCGAGTTTTTTTCAGGATACCATATTACTTCATTCTTCCAACTGATAAAGTATTAATTTTTCAGTTATGGGCTTGCAAGTATTAAAATAAAGGTGCTATCCACTAGTAACTGCTGGGGGATTACTAAGTTTATTTTTTATATCCTATTTCTAAAAGCCATGAGAAAATTCCTCATTATAAATACCTTTGAAATAATTATAGTTTCATAAAATAAAAGTTGCTTTTGTAAGCTATTCATATCTGATTTTTTTTTTTTTTTTTTGGGGGGGACAGGATCTTGCTCTGTCACTCAGGCGGGACAGTCTGGAATGCAATGGCATGATCACAGCTCACTGCAGCCTTGACCTTCCAGGCTCAAGCAATCCTCCCGCCTCAATCTCCAGAGTGCTGGGACCACAGGCACACATCACCACACCCAACTAACTTTTGTATTTTTTGTAGAGACAGAGTTTCGTCATGTTGCCCAAGCTGGTCTCAAACTTAGGGGCTCCAGCAATGCGCTTGCCTCAGCCTCCTGAAGTGTTGGGAATACAGGTGTGAGCCACTGTGCCAGGCTAATATCTGAAATTTCTAGCCTAATTTCCCATTTGTCCTTTGTTTACTTATTTAAACAGAATTCAACTCAGGTACCAAACAATAAATTCTAGAGCTATAAATCATAATTTTGTTTATCACTAACGCAATGACAACAGCCAAGTTAAGTTCTCAGGGAAAAAACTTTTTAACTATTATTTTGTTACGAAATTATATTTTGTTTGTAAGGTTAAACTTTTACATTCCAATTACTTTACAAACTGCCATGGAATATATATAAGAAAGTTAAAGAATTCAGAATTCAGTCCTGTTGCAATTCCCACTTCAGTCCCCACTCCTAGACCAGATCAGACTGCCCTAAAGTCTCACAGCACCTCTACTTCTTAGTAACACTTTTTGAAACTAAATTATTATGTACTCCATTATTTAAATCTGCCTTTCCAGCTAAACAGTAAAAGCTTCAAAAGGGAAGGCATCACAGTAGACATACTATTTACCAAATGAATAAAAAGATAAGACATTTAAAACAGTATTAGTCATTAGGAAGAAGCATATCTAAAATAATAAAATGGCACATAGTAATGACGCATTTATTTGCAAGCATCATCCATCTATGTAACAGAACTAGAGAAATGGCAATAAATGAGGTGTTTAGTGAATTCATATGCAAATCGATTATATAAATGTTACTACAAAGCTACAAAGGAAATGGCATAGTAAATTAAGAAAGCACTATTTGAGGAAGTAGATTTCACATAAGATTTTGATTACGTTCTACTTCTTCTACAGGTGTCACTATAATCATAGATTACCACCCACTGGAAGCTAAATCTAACAATAGAGTATTAGTCCATTTTCATGCTGCTGATAGACATACCTGAGACTCGGCAATTTACAAAAGGAAGAGGTTTTTTGGACTTACAGTTCCACGTGGCTGGTGAGGCCTCACAATCATGGCAGAAGGTGAAAGGCACAACTCACGTGGCGGCAGACAAGAGAAGAGAGCTTGTGCAGGGAAACTCCCATTTTTAAAACCACTAGATCTTGTGAGACTTATTCATTATCATGAGAACAGCACGGGAAAGACACGCCGCCATGATTCAATTACCTCCCACTAAGTTCCTCCCACAACACATGGGAATTCTTGGAGTTAAATTCAAGATGAGATTTGGGTGGGGACACAGCCAAACCATAGCAAATAGTTAAGCTAGAAGATCTAAAATAAATTTGCTAGGTGTTAGTAAATTAAATAATCTTTGTCTTCAAGAAACTAGTACAGCTGGGGAGCTAGAAATGTGCTAAGTTCCAATGATGTGACATAAGCAACATGCAGCTCGGATGCAGCGGAAGGAGAAGCCAGAAGCAGAAACATGAGGTAGACGAAGTGGGTATGCATTAGACAGGACAATGGGAAGAACAATTTAGCTAGATTTAAGGAACTTTGAGAAAAAAATAAGTATCTAAACACAAGGTTAGCAAACTCACATGCCTACCAGGGCAGGAGCAAAGAAGTGAAGCCTGCAGGATGAAAAATGCCTACAGCGGCTTGGTCCCAATGTTGGGGACAAGAGAGTCTCTGCCAGGGACTGTGGGAGACTACAGAGCACATACCCCGTATAAAGGGGGAAGCTGTTATGTTGCTACAACAGACCTTGCCAGGCCTTCAAATTTTTCAAGAGAAGGTATAAAATGCAATTTTTTTAATGTAAAATTTCTCTATTTTTAAAAGTTGGCAAATAACTATGTTAAAAGCCAAAACATGTCTGCAGCCAAACTTGTTGGTGGGCCACAGACTTGCAACTCTGGACCGGCATGATGAATTCCACCCTAAGAGATCTGGACTTTATTCTGTAGTCACTGACAAGTGACATAAGATTTATTTCAAAACTTGCTCAGTTTTATACCTCTGCATACTCCAGTATCTACAATGTAAAATCCTCAGCACTGCGAAATTATTCCACATTGGCCTTGTGTATTTCTGTTCCAAGCCAATTACATTCTAACTAACTGTACTGTAACTTAACTAACTGTAGAGTAACTTACAAGTTTCAGCTGAAAAAAAACATTCAAAATGATACGAATAAAACAGTGCTGGCAAAGCAGTACCTAAGAGAATGCTGACATTATATGCATATACCACAACCCACTAGAAACACACATATAATCACCAGAGCTCCACTTCTCAAAAACCTTGTGCCCTAATCCACTGCAAACGAAAGTCTTTGCCCTTTCCAGCATTTTCTAAATTAGCAACTTTCTAAAGACTAATACTATACTTTGGTATTACCAAACACTAAAATATATGTAACAAAGTTTTCATTCTACCAATCACTCTAAGCTTTTAACTATCCAAAAACAATACTTATGCATTAAAGGCCTATGTGTTAGCATTTTAATAAGCTTAGAGAAAGAAAAGATAATTAGTATCAGACACTTGTTAATTCATTTTGATGACAGTATTACAGACAGCAAAATTCAAAGGTAGTTCCCAGAAGAGAAAATTCTTGGTGCATAATTATAAAATGCAGAACTATGAAAATTGCTTAATCACATGCTTTGAAATAACACTTCATGATGAAAGTCATCAACAAGGTATTTAAAATTTTAACGAGGCAATTTTTCTATTACTCAATTTGCTCTGGCTCTTGGGATTCACTAACCTGAGCCATCTACTCTGTGAATGATGGCTTCCAGGCCAGTGGGGCACTATGCTGTGTGGCCTATTCAGATCAAACCTATCACCATTGCTGAAAAAGAAGCCAACTCAAAGCACATGTCTCACCTTTCATGAAAAACGACTGCTATGGTTTGAATGTGTCCCCCAAAAGTTCATGTGCTGGAAACTTAATCCCCAATACAATAGCATTGGGAAGTGGGGCCTAACAAAAGGTGACTGAGTCATGAGGGTCAAGTCCTCATGAGTGGATTAATGTAGTTATCACAAGAGCAGGTTGTTATAAAGACCAGTCCAGCCCCTTGTGCTTTCTGTCTTGCCCTTGCTTCTGCGTTCCACCATGGGATGACCTGGGCCAGATGCTGGTGCCGTGCTCTTGGACTTCAGGGCCCCCAAAACCATAGGCTGAATGAACTTCCTTTTTTTAAAATTTAACTTTTATTTTAAATTCAAGGGTATGAGTACAGGTTTGTTATATAGATAAACTTGTGTCATGGGGGTTTGCTGTACAGATTATTTTGTCACCCAGGTATTAAGCCTAGTACCCATTAATTATTTTTCCTGATCCTCTCCCTCCTCCCAACCTCCATCCTCTGGTGAGCTCCAGTGTACGTCCCCTTTATGTGTCCATGTGTCCTCATCATTAAGCTCCCACTTAGAAGTGAGAACATGCAGTACTTCTGTTTCCGCATTAGTTTGCTGAGGATAATGGCCTCCAGCTCCATCCATGTTACCGCAAAGGACATGATCACATTCTTTTTTATGGCTGCACAGTATTCCATGATATACATGTACCAGATTTTCTTTATCCAGTCTACCACTGATAGGCATTTAGCTTGATTCTATGTCTTTGCTATTGTGAATAGTGCTGCAATGAACATACGCATGCATGTGTCTTTATAATAGAATGATTTATATTCCTTTGGGTATATACCCAGTAGGGATTGCTGAGTCTAACTGTATTTCTGTTTTTAGGTCTTTGAGGAATCACCACACTGTCTTCCACAATGGTTGAACTAATTTACACTCCCACAAACAGTGTATAAGCATTCTTTTTCCTCCACAACCTTGCCAGCATCTGTTATTTTTTTAACATTTTAATAGCCATTCTGACTGGTGTGAGATGGTATCTCACTGTGGTTTTGATTTGCTTTCTCCGGTATCAATGACAAGCTTTTCATATAATTATTTGCTGCGTGCAAGTCTTCAAGTGTCTGTTCACGTCATTTGCCCACATTTTAATGGATTTTTTTCTAGTAAATTTAAGTTCCTTATACATGCTACATATTAGACCTTTGTCAGATACATATTTTGCAAATATTTTCTTCCATGCTGTAGGTTGTCTGTTCATTCTGTTGACAGTTTCCTTTGCTGTTTACTTTAATTAGATCCCATTTGTCCATTTTTGCCTTTGTTGCAATTGCTTTT